>NW_026294503.1:43729494-44008532 GCF_007827085.1 Peromyscus californicus insignis
AGACTCTCAAACAAAACATTTTTAAGAAGTATTCAGGATGTGGCAAGGTGGCTCACACCTTTAATCTCAACACTGGGGAGGCCAAGACAGGAAGATGGCCTTGACTTGACTTCCAGGCCAGCATGAGCTACACAATGAAACTTTGCCACAAACCAAGGCACTTAATAGCACAAACAGAAGAGGCCAAACGTAACACACTCTCTAGGCTAAGGATTGGCAGTAGGGAAATAAAGGGTCAAGGCCACAAGGCAGGTGCCTCTGAGGCAGGAGACAGCCCAGCATATACCCAAGGTAACTAACCCCCTGCAGCCCTGTGTATCTAGATCATCAAGTGATTTTTTTTTTCTTTGAAAATATAGACTTCAAGCCAGGCATAGTGGTGCATGCCTTTAATCCCAGCACTTGGGAGGCAGATACAGGCGGATCTCTGAGTTTGAGGCAAGCATGGTCTACATAGTTCCATGATAGCCAGGGCTACACAGAGAAACACTGTCTTTGAAAACAGAACAAAAAAGAAACAAAAATGTAGACTTCTACATGAAATCTCCCAATTCACTAATGATAGCAGCATAGAATTTTCCAGATGTTTTAAGTGTGTGCCTCACAGAAACTGCTAGTTCATTCTTCCTCAGAGGCAAGATCTAGTCATGCAGGTTGGTCAGGGTAAGCCTGGGCCCCAGATTGCCTGGCAGCGGCTACTCTTCATTTCCCTGCTGCAGGAGAGGGTGTGTCACAGGCCTGGATGGCTTCTGTTCAGGGCTGTGTTAGAGGGCCAGGCCTTGTGAGACGGCCCTGAGCATGCCCACCTCCTGCAGTGGAGAGACACTAAAACAGAATGGGCTGCAGAGAGTGGATTACCTCCTTCAGCTACCTTCAAAGGCCAGGAGCCCCCACACTTGCCGGGTACCTTGGTTGTGAGTGCTGGCCAAGAACACTTCCCTCTCACTGTCAAGTGTGGGGACGTCGTCTTCAAGAGACAGACACAGGGAGGGCAAGAACGGCACAGGGCCATAGCCATGAGTCTAGAAACTCTTGGGGTGATCTCGGGCCACCCCTGGATCCGGGACTCTGGCAGGAGAGTAGGAAGGGACACATGGTGGTGACTGCTTCTTGGACAGAGGACCTGTCCCTGAGTGGCAAGCTCTCAGCGGGACTTGGCCACACAGAGCTGAAGTCATGCCCATCCAGCTCTCCTCCCGGCTCGTCCCAGCTCCGGGCCAGTGGCAGGCCTGAGACAGCCTCTGCCGTTTGCTGCCCACAGGACCAGAAGCGGATGGAGAAGATCTCGAAGCGGGTGAATGCCATCGGGGAGGTGAACAACAGCGTGAAGCTGCTGACAGAGATGGTGATGAGCCACAGCCAGGGTGCCACCGCCAGCAGCAGTGAGGACCTCATGAAGGTGGGCCTGCTCCTGGCCGCTCCCAGCCTGGCCCCAAGCCCCCGGAGAACCCTTGTTCACTCACCCTGTCCCCCTAGGAACTGTACCAGCGCTGTGAGCGCATGCGGCCCACACTCTTCCGACTGGCCAGTGACACAGAAGACAATGATGAGGCCTTAGGTGAGTCCCGGGCTGCTGAGATCAGGCCCAGCCCTGTCTCCCCACCCCCCCCCACCTTCCTCCCTCAGGCCCTGATAGACACCCGCCCGCAGTTGGAAGGAGCCACCAGGAGGGGGCTCCCTTTCCCCAGCCCTGACCTGAGAAGGCTGCAGAGACTGCTATGGCGGACTCCATGAACAAGGTCCTGAGCAAGCATCTCATCTCCTGCCCAGGAGGGGGAGCGCTCCCCATTTCCCAGTGGGGGTTCAACACGTGAAATGCCTGGCTCAGGTCTCAGAGCACCAGTGTGGCAGACCATCCCGTCTCATCCACTCAGGCCTCCATCACCTCCTTGTCTCACTCTCTTCCCTGCCTGGCTGTCCCTTGGACGTTCTGAGTACATTTCCACCTCCAAGCTTCTATGCTTGCTCAGCTGTCTGGACCCCATAGATGCAGTGGGATGGGCGCCCTTCCCCTTCATATACCCTTTGGAGCTGGGTGGTGGTGGTGTACACCTTTAATCCTAGCACTTGGGAGGCAGAGGCAGGTGGATCTCAGTCAGCCTGGTTTACAAATCGAGTTCCAGGGCAGCCAGGACTGTTGCACAGAGAAACACTGTCTTGAAAAAAAAAAAAAAATCCTGGGTGAATGACATTTGGGGTTGGTTATTTAGCTCAGTGGTAGAGTACTCCTGGGTTCGGTCCTCAGCTCCGGAAAAAAAAATACCCTTTGAGGTGAATGTGGAGGCTCTTCTCCCCTATCCAGAGACCCCACTCCTTTAACTGGCCTCTCCCCTCCTTCTTGTTCCAGCTGAGATCCTGCAGGCTAACGACAATCTCACCCAGGTGATCAACCTGTACAAGCAGCTGGTCCAGGGTGAGGAGGTCAATGGCGATGCCACGGCCAGCTCCATTCCTGGTGAGAAGAGAGCAGGAGTGCTGTGGGGGGCCCAGAGTGCAGGGCGGCATGACCTTCAGTGTGACCTTGGCCCCTTAAGACCGTGAAGGTCCCGAGAAGGGAGTTAGGCATTCTGTGGCAAGCCTAAAGGTGTTGGGGAAGAAAGCCCGGGTTTGTCCCGGAGCAGAAGGAAGGAGGTTTTTCTTTGATCTGGTGTATCTGGCTCCAGATGTGCAGAGCTGGATCATACCCTAGGCCTGATTGGACTACCAGAGACAAGGAAAGGGCTTTAGACACAGACGTGCAGACCCCTCAGGGAAAATGGCAGCGTGGTATGTGGGGCTGGGGGACAGGAGAGGTGAGTGGTGAGTGGCCCTTGGAGAGTGGGAGGACCTCTCAGAGGTGTGAGAGCAGGAGTGATCTCCTAAGGCTGTCCCAGAGGGACACCTCAGCTATCGTAGTTGGTATCACTGTGTAGTCACACTAATGCCACATTTCTGACATGTCCCTCACCCTAAAGCTGACTACATTCTAAACACAAGTGCCATCTGCTAAAGAAAGGGCCAGGAGGCCTGTGGTGCAGAGTGGAGGAGGGAGATTGCTGTCCCACCCCTGAGGTTCGGAGTGGCCCCCAGGACCTGCCCAACTCTCCTTTCCACTCAGGGAGTACCTCAGCCTTGCTGGACCTCTCAGGCCTGGACCTCCCTCCCTCGGGCACCACATACCCAGCCACGCCCACCCACCCTGGCAACCAGAGCAGTCCAGAGCAGCCCAGTGCCTCGGTGTCCCTGCTGGATGACGAGCTCATGTCTCTGGGTAAGGAAGAGGACGGGGCAGGGGCAGCCTGCGGGCATCAGCTCTGCCTTCCTGTCCTGAGTGAAGCCAGGGCTCCTGGCGACTCCAGGTCAGCCTGGCAGAAGCGGGGGATTGCTGGAGTGCGGCTGCTCTGGGGAAGGATCAGCAGCTTCTCCAAACAGGAAGGACAGGATTTAGTAAGATCCACTTGGAGTGAGGAACATTAAAAGTGTAAGCAGTGAACACTGTTTTCTTTAGGCTTTTTGGTTTGTTGGGTGGTTGGTTGGGTTTTTTGTTTGTTTTGTCTTTTTTGAGATGGTTTCTGTGTAGTCCTGACTGTCCTGGAACTCACTCTGTAGCCCAGGCTGGCCTCCAACTCAGAGATCCACCTGCCTCTGCCTCCCAGTGCTGGAACTAAAGGCATGTACCACCACACCCAGCCTTCTCTGTGGTCTTTTTTTTTTTCTTTGTGAGCAGGCTTTATTTGAAATATTTTTTTCAAGAACCATCACTACTCCTCAGGACAGGGGCAAAGATCACCCTCTGCAGAACCTTGGGAACTGCACACAGAACTGTGCAGAGGCAACATCCCAGCTGAAGCTGGGGGCTGCCCGGGGTGGAGGGGTGGGGTGGAGGTTCAGGCAAGGAGAGGGGTCAACTTCAGCTGCCACCAGGGTAGTATCTCGTGGTCCGAGACAGCAGGCTGTCCTTGGGAAGTTGGAGTACACCACAGGAATTCCATTATCTGGCTAACACCCCTGGCTGAGGGGCCATCAAATCAGTGTCACTCAGGTTCCTGGCCAGCCAAACTCCGGAGGCAAAGAGTCCTAAATTGAGGATCAAGTTCCTCCGGAAGTCGTTCCAATCGGTGGTGAAGCGGTAGATGCCGCGGAGCCAGTCTCCAAAGGCGCTCACCGTCACCCCACTAGAAGCCATGACAGCACTGAGCACCTCCCTCTGGGGTCGTCAAGGACCACCATAGGGAGACCTGACAGTTGCTGGTCCCCTGCCTGCTGGAGAGCACCTGCTGAAAACGGGTCTCTCATCTTCTCTAAGTCAAATACAGGGGACGCTTGGCTGAGGTGTTCAGGACAGACAGGGCTCATGCTGGTTTCCTGCCAGCCAGGGCCACTCCTCAGGGCCCTCCAGCACCAATCAGTTGGCCTTATTGACTAATGCCAGAGTCTTCAGTCTACCTGATCCACCTTGCCATGGTCCACACGGACACAGGTTCACCCAGGATAGCACTTGCCCACAGATGCTCACCTGGACCCGTGAGCTCAGGCTGTCCTCTCCTCCTCACGACCTCAGCTCCCACTCTTAGCTGCTGAGGGGCAGAGGTGAAAGTTCCAACTTCTGCCCATAAGTTGGCTTCTGTGGGGCCTTGCGGGGAAGAGAGGAAGCAAGTGTGGGCTGCAGGATGGCTCTTGGGACAATGGTTTCTATTTTTGCTCTGCCACTGGTTCCCTCTGAGAAGTGTGAGTTCCACTCGTGAGCCTCTGAGAAAGGGAAGAATCCAGGGATCCCCAGGCCAGCCCCTGGGTAGCTTGTAGCTTACCAGGCCAGCCCCTGTCTTGTTTTCTCTACAGGCCTAAGTGACCCCACACCACCTTCAGGCCCCAGCTCCGACAGCGTGGGATGGAACAGCTTCCAGGTAAGAGTGCTGGAGCTGGTTCAGCCTAGGACAGACCCGGGGTCAGGGAGGCTGGGGTCAGGAACCTGAGGTGACAGCCAGCCAGCTGGGTATGGGCAAGGCTCCCTGGAGCAGGGCAATTCCACCCTAGGGAAGAGCCCAACAGTCTCTTCTAACCTCAGCAGAGGTGCCTGGGCCTCAGCCTGTGGTCCCCCAACAGGACCACAGCCATGCCTTCAAGGTTAAGCTCGGGGGGCTCTTCTTCCCTTAAAGGTGACGTGGGGGTGCCCTGAGCATGCAGCTCCAGCCAGGCCCAGTGTTCTGCCTCATGACCAAGTGGTCTGTTGTCCTCCCTGCTTCAGTTGTTCCGTTGTCACCTGCGGGGAGGGGACGGCCGCAGGGCCCAGGTGGTGACCAGAGCACTGTAGAGTCTCACCCTGTCTCCTTCGCCCACAGTCCTCAGATGGCGCTGAACTCTCAGTCCCTCCTCCAGCCCAGACCCCCAGCATGGACTGCCGACCCCCAGCACAGGCACCCCCACCAACGAGCAGCGGCGGCCTGGATGACCTGGACCTCTTGGGGAAAACCCTCCTGCAACAGGCACTGCCCCCGGAAGCCCAGCAAGTGCGGTGGTGAGGGCTGCTATTGCCAGGGCCCCTGTCCCCACCAGCCAGCAGGGAATCGTCAATCACTGCAGCTCCTGGGAGCCCAGCATGTTGGCTTACCCACTGTGACAAGGGTTTCACACCACAGAGTTGATGAGAATGGGGCCCGGTGGTGCCCACCAACATGCCCCCTAGAGAAGAGAGGGGGTGGGTTAGCATGGGAGGAGGCTGAGGCCAAGGTGCTCTCGCTGCAGGTGAGGATGCCCAAGGCTAGAGCCACTGACCTGCGGGCACAGAGCTGGGTCGCCCAGTCCTTCCCGGGCCCTAACAAGACCACCAGGAAACCAGTTGCTAATGCACTGTTCCCATTAAGGGAGAAGCAGCAGCCAGCCCCCCGGCTCACTCTCCGTGACCTGCAGAGTAAGAGCAGCTGCAGCTCACCCAGTCCAGGAGTCACCAGCCTCCTCCACACCACGTCCCCAGAGCCCTCTGGGCCTCCACCACAGCCAGCACCCACCGAGCTCTCCTTAGCCAACATCACTGTGCCCCTGGAGTCCATCAAACCCAGTGAGTGGGAATAGGTGGGGTGGGAGGGCCAAGCCAGGTTAGCTCTGGTCCCCAGGGCCTGCCACTGCTGACTCCAATGCAACCTGCACAAGGCCTCCCCATCCTATAGTGATGCAAGGCTGCTCTCTAATCTCTGAGTCACACAGGAGGGGACTTTTGTTGTTGTTGTTTTCGAGACAGGGTTTCTCTGTGTAGCTTTGGAGACTATGCTGGAACTCACTCTGTAGCCCAGGCTGGCCTCGAACTCACAGAGATCTGCCTGGCTCTTCGTCCCGAATGGACTCTGACCCCCTCCTTCATAGAGAAGGCAGGGGCTAGAACTAGAAGGTTCTGTAAGATTATAAAACCAAGCCTCAAAGAAAGACCCAGGCCTGGGCCCTCGGCGTTTCTGACTCGGCCTGAGCCGACAACTCGCCAGGCTGCAATGATGTTCTCAGAAGCTGTGACCAAGGGCAGCACCCCTTCTCCATCCTCCTTCCCAGAACTGACCCTGAGCCCAAAGAGTGTGTGACCCAGACTTTGACCAGAGCCCTTGACTCCAGCCTGGGAGGGAACCTGGCTGTGACTTGGCTCTAGGGTGGGTGTCCTGCCTCCACCATATGATCCCACTGTGCCTTCAGGCCCAGTGGAGGCCAGACCCTGGGTGAGAGGCGGATAGGTATGTTCTGGGTCACCCATTCATCACCCTCCAACCCTTCTCCCAACAGGCAGCATCTTGCCGGTGACAGTTTATGACCAGCATGGCTTCCGTGTCCTCTTCCACTTTGCTCGGGACCCACTGCCAGGGCGCTCTGACGTGCTGGTGGTGGTGGTCTCCATGCTGAGCACTGCCCCCCAGCCCATCCGCAACATTATTTTCCAGTCGGCTGTCCCTAAGGTGACAGGGCAGACCAGACAGGTCTTCCTCCCTCAAGGCAGGGTGACCTGGGACTCGATGGGCAGCTCGCTGGCTGGGCATGGTCAGGGGACAGGATCTCCCTCACTGGGGAGCTGGGGGAGGGGCAGTGGGAAGCCAGAGGAGAGATCCCTAAGACCCTGGGAGGGAGCTGGTTCCTCATCAGTGGCCGCCTGACCAGCTAGCGATACACCTCCTACCCTCAGGTCATGAAGGTGAGGCTGCAGCCTCCTTCGGGCACAGAGCTGCCAGCATTTAACCCCATCGTCCACCCCTCAGCCATCACCCAGGTCCTGCTCCTTGCCAACCCCCAGAAGGTGAGGGCCCAGCTGTGACAGGGCAGTGCCCCGGGGTGGTGCTGACCTCTTTTTCCTGCGCTAACCTCTGCTTCTGCCATTTGTGCCCCAGGAGAAGGTTCGCCTTCGCTACAAGCTCATCTTCACCATGGGCGACCAGACCTACAACGAGATGGGAGATGTGGATCAGTTCCCCCCTCCAGAAACCTGGGGGAGCCTCTAGGACAGGGGGGCTGGAGAGAGGAGGGCAGCAGGACCTAGTCCTGCACAGCCTGGGGCTTCTCTCCTTCCTGTGGCCCCCAGTGACTCTTCCCTCTCCCTCGGCCTCTTCTCCTGCTGAGCCAAACCCGGCAGGAGGCTGGGCCTGGGTTTGCCATAGCTACTGGGATCCCCTCACCAGTGGGGGCCTGGAACAGGGAGGGGCCGTACGCCCTGAAAAGACTCTCGGGAGTGAGGGAAGAAGCATGGCTGTTCGGCCCGGCCCTGACCCCAGCCTGAGGTGGGGTCTTCCCCACCTGTCTTTTATGCCTTACGGAAAGGCCCAGCCATAACTTGGAGGCCATGCTGGAGCTGGGACCAGCCCAGGCCTCCTCTGTGGGAACCCAGTGACTGGGGGTAATGCCCATGCCCTAGCTGTTTGCACTTGGTGTGTGGTTTGGCTCTTTGCTTTTCTTTTGGAATGGCTCTGTGGTCACAGAGCTGAAGGAGCTCCACTCAGCTCCTGTCCCTCTGGAGGCCTCCCTCTGCTCTCAGGCCTCCTACCATGGGAACTTGAAAGCAAAGCCAGAGGACCTGCCTCCCTGGAGGGCCATGGAACTCCCAGAGTTCCATGCTTCATTCATCAGCTTCTGCTGGGGCCTTCTGTGAGCACCTCACATCTGTCCACCCATCTGTGGTCAAAAGTAGGGTCAGTGTGGGTGAGAGCGGGAGTATTTATGAAAATAAAATGACCTTTTCCTGGAGTAGCCGTTCTTGTGAGATTGAGGGAGGCAGGGGAGATCCAGGAATTGGGGGCCTAAGGACTGTGCTATAGTCCTATCCCCATCTCCCACCCATTCTAATTCCTCAGTTCTGCACCAAAGAGGCCCTACTGGGGACCTGTGGCTGCTACTGAGTCACTCAAGAAGCATTGGTCTGTGGTGACCCAGCACAGTCCCAGCTGGAGATGAGGAGGTCACTAAGGGGTTCCTCCGCTGCAGCAGCTGAAGGGAAGCCCTGGCTCCTCACTTCCTCCTGCCGCACCCTGCAGATTCTCCGATGGGCTCCTCCCAGCCCCAGGTGCTGCTCTGGGAAACAGCTCCAACAGCAGATGCGTCAGGCCCACCCCAGGAGCCCTGCACCATACCCACTCCAGCCATCCTCACCTCGGCCTGGTGTGATAAAGGGCTGTGCCCAAGCAGGGTGCGAAAGCCACACAGCTAGGAAAATCTGCCAGTGGGGTGCAGTGAGGAGCTGGCTTCGAGCCCCACAAACTGCAGGAAGAGAGCCCCTGGGCGGGGGGGGGGGGGGGGGGGGGGGGGGGGGCCGGGCGGCCCACCCTCGGTCCCTGAGCAGCTGTACTGTCACAGGCTCCAGGAAGCCCCACATGTGAGAAAACACTTTCACTCTGTCTCATCTGGCAGTTCCTGATCTGCAGTTGGCTACTAAAACCCTTTCTGCAGATCCGGTGAAGCCCTTCTGCAAATGATAAAGCTCTGTGAGTCCCCGGGCGAGGAACTCCTGGCGGGACCACACTGCACACAGAGTGCAGGCATCTCGGGTGGACTGTACAGCAGATGACCGGAGGCACCAGTCCCTCTCAGCCCCCCTCCAACCAGACTCCACTGCATGACTCACACCTGACAGAGCTGATGGCCTGTCCCAGCACCTGCCCTGGCTGAAAAGTTCCCACCTGGGGCCTCAGACTTGTCTCCAGTATAATCTTGTTAGATGGCCCCTGAATGGGTGAGGGGAGGCATGAGATCGTGGGACCATGAATTTGGGAGTTCCATGAATTGGTGTGCTGGTTCCTTGCTCTCCCTTTCTAGGTTCCTTGTTTAAAAGGGTCACAGGGTGGGGACCCAGAGAGCCAGTAAGGCCCCTTTGAGGGATCTGTAGGCCCAAGAGCCCAGGCTGCCATATAAGAGGTACCCCTTCAGTTTCCCAACCCAACCCTACCTCTGGCTAAAGTGGCAATTAATGAGGCAATTCCACATAGTTTAGTAGTCAAAAGGGGTTTGTTTTGAGTTAACTTACAACAAGCAAAGGGAGTTGGTTACAGGATCCAGGAGAGGTGAGGCCCGGTCCAACGTGGTTCTCTGGAGAACTCGGATTTGGTCCGTAGTACCAGCATCCAGCATCTGGGATCATGAGGTAGCCAAGAGGGAGCAAGCACTGAAACATTTCAGGTCTAACGGTCATTGTCTCGGACACGCCCCGGACGGGGGCAGGTACCTAGTAGTCACCTGCTGCCTGCCTGCTAGGGGTGGTGCTTCAGGGGTTGAAGCACAGATAACCTCTCCTACGTCTGGCCTCGCCCATCTATGAGCAAATCTCTGGAGCACTCCCATGCAGGTATGACCCATCTCAAAACCCGGTAGGAACTTAGGAGACTGGAACCTAGCACGGCACTCTCAGGAAGTGGGGGACAAGGGACATCCCTGGAAGTGTGCATCTGTCTTAGCATGGGCACCGTGGGAAGTATCTTCTCTGTCTTTTAAAAGATGAACCCCATCACCACACCAGGGCAGCGGGACTTCCCAGACCTCACAGCCACACTTCCACTTCTGGGACACCGGCCAGAGCCAGCAGTTCACTCTTTAGTAACCACAGGCTGCTCATCTTTTAGCAGAATCCAAGAGTGATGGAGAGCCTCTGCTACCCTGGGCCACCCTCTGTGGCCTCCACCCCCCAGGGCAGTGGAGAGGAGCCACCCACCTTGGCATGCTGCTGGGCCTGCCGCCTGCAGCCTCCCCCTCCCCCTGCCTTTGAGTCCTCAGAACTGCCCTGTGAGCGGGAGACTGTCCCAGCAGTCTAGAGGAAGGGGTCTAGATGGTAGATTGTCGCAGGCACCCGGGCCTGCCTTCCAGCTCTGACACCTGGCCTCCTTTGCTCCCAGCTGGGGTCAAGAGCACACATTGCTCCAGGGCTAGCAGTATCAGGAGTCCCACCTCAGCCCCACCCCAGGGTTCCTGGAAAGGCTTTCAACTTGTGGGAGTGGGGGTGGGCAAGGGAGTTACCGTAGCCCCAGGAAACACACCTGCGCCGGCTGCCGTGGGCAGGAGCCCCTACTTGGAGGCTTTCTAGTATTGCCACAATCCAGCCATGTGGCAGAGTGTCTCAGTCGGTATGATAAAGCCAACAGCCTCCACCCCAGCCCGCCCACTGGCTGCCCTGACCACATCCGCTCAAGTCTCACTAGCAGATGCCAGCCAGACTGTCAGGGATGGCAGGCAAATCTGGGGGAAGGCTGGTCAGTCCCTCTGTGGCCACAGTGAAGGCAGGAGCAGAGGCCAGCCTCGAGGGAGTTTCCAGGCAATACCATGTACGCAGCAGCAATGGCTCCTAGGCCTTAGGTCTGTCTTCTGACCCGGCCTCTACTGCATAGCCAACTAGTGTGCACATCTGGTCTGGCCTGGGTCTGCACATCTGCCAAATGGAGGCAAAGATACCAACCTTAGGGGAGGATGAGCTAAGGGACACACCAGTCAATTCTACTGTCCTAAGGCAGCTGGACATATTTCAAGGGCAACTGAGGCAGGGGTGGTCAAGGTTCTTGTCATTCCTGACTTTCGGTGGTTGAATAAGGATGTAACAGCAGATAGTGCCAGGCACTTTTCTGAGAATTTTACATGCTTAATTCCTGTAATCCTATTAAGCTCGTGGTGTTTGTGGCTGAGGGGTGAGCTATCTTATCCAAGGTCATTCAGTTAGTGTGCTAGTGAGAGACAGTCCCCCAAGTCCCATGGCTCTTCTTTGGGGATGCAAATAATCACTCATCTGATAGCATCCAGATCAGTCCTGACACCATACTGCTGAGCTACTGAGCTCCAAAGGGCTCAGCCACGAGCTAGACCAGACCAGGCTGGCACTCCACCCAAGCCAACAGGCCCCAAGTTTGGGGGAGGGCCCAGGGAGGGGTTAGCTGGTGAACTCTGAGGCACTTCTGTGGTACAGTTCTGAAGTCCGTGATCCTTTTGGGTGGTTCCCAGCAGCATATATCTGTAATATCTGCTACTGAGGAGGCAGGAGCATTGCAAGTTCAAGACCAATTGGGCAACTTAATGAGACTTTCTCCCAAAATAAAAAGAAGGAATGGTGGAGCGGGTCAGTGGGTAGCGGAACCGGCCATCAAGCATGGGGACCCGAGTTCGACCCCTGGGCCCAACATGGTGGAAGGAAAGAACAGACTTCCATAAGCTGTCCTCTGACACCCCATGAGAGTAATGTTTTACACATGCGCACACATGCACACACTGAATAAAAACATGTGATTAAGGGAGCTGGAGAGCTGGCTCAGAGAACCGGGTTCAATTCCCAGCATCCACATGGTGGCTCACCGTGATCTGTAATTCCAGTTCCAGGGGATACAACCCCCTTTTCTGGCCTCCACAGGCACTGCACACTCATGGTACATGGACATACATGCAGGCAAAACACCCGTACACATAAAATGAAATGAAATGAAAAAAATTTAATTTGCTGGGTGGTGGTGGTGGTGGTGCACGCCTTTAATCCCAGCACTTGGGAGGCAGAGGCAGGTGGATCTCTGTGAGTTCAAGGCCACCTCGGTCTACAGAGCGAGTTCCAGGACAGGCTCCAAAACTACACAGAGAAGCCCTGTCTCAAAACAAAAACAACAAAAATTTAATTTAAAATTTTTTTAGAGAGATCTGAGGCTGGGACTCAGTGGTGGAGCACTTGCCAAGCAGCACAAAGCCTTGGGTTTGATCCCTAGTACAAAACCAAAATATCCACCCACCCCCACAAAAGACAGCCCAACCGAGCCATGATCCCAGCATTTACTAATCAAAGCTTTCTGATTACAACATCCTTTGAAGGAATAGCCTATGATCCAACCTTCGGAGCTTCCAACTGTCTATGATTCAACCAGTGTGACAAAAGAGGCCTTCCTTACAAGGTCACCCCGCCAAGAAACACAGCAGCATATCTGGGCAGACCCAGAAGGCCCCTGTGTCCGGCTTCAGGGAAAGGTAGAGCTGGGGACTAGGGGCTGGGCAGAGCTTGGGTGGCTTGATAATATACTCTGGTCGTTTCTGAAAACAAAACAAAACAAAAACCCTGCTTTTCAGCCCAGGGAGCTGTCCCTTCCCCAGGCTAGAGTCAGGACTAGGCCTGGACAAGCCTGGGAGGCATAGGGCATCAGCCAGGCCTGCCCTCCGGAACTTCCAGCCCAGCCAAGCAACCTGATAGCCTGACAAGCCCTGAACTTGCAGGCAGCAGAAGCATCTTGGAGTTCAGAGACCTCCCTAGAGGCAAGAAGATGACATCTGGAGCCAAGCCGCTGGCTTGGGAACCGCTTGCTCACCCAGCGGAGCGTGCCCATTGCCAAGTCAGGGAAAACTGAACCGCAAGAATGTTCTGGGTAGGACCTAGATGGTGGGAAAGAAAAGGGCCAGGACCAGAAGCAAGGCATTGCTAAATCTCACGTCAGGAGGCCAGGTCTACACCGCTCTGGCGTCTCCATGAGTGTACCCCAAGGCTGGACCCCTCTCAAGGGGTCTTTTACCACCTCGTCTCCAAACACTGGTCAGCAGCCTTCCCATTGGGAAAAGAGGGAGGGAAGGAACCTGGCCTGCCATCTCATATCCCCACCCACAGAGCCAAGATTCCAGTGATGGGGGGCGTTCTGGCCCTTTGCAGCAGCAGCTGCTGGGACCCCTCTGGGCTCCTGCCAGCCTCAATAGGACTTCATGAATGAGTAAAGGGGATGTCTGCTTCCAGTGAGTGACCCCCAGGTGCCAGGCCTGTGTTGAGGGTAGGGTTTGCAGAGATGTCTGGAGCAAAGGGGCTGTCTTTGAGAAGCACGCCGGCTGTGTACCCCCACACAGCAGGTACTCAAGTGGTACGGCTCTGAAATGAAACTAACAGAGTAAAAGTGCCGATGTGGGGCTCAGGGCTTCCTGTAGCCTCCCTTCCCCCGCCCTCCCCAAGCCTGAAGGGTGCACGGGGAGCCAGCTTGCTGTTGCCCACGGGGCTCTCTTGCCCTGTAGTAACTACCGGTTGTGAACACCTACTGTATGCCCAGGCTGGTTTTCTAAAGCGGCACGTTCTAAAGAGAAAACTTCTATTGGGTTTGGGGGTTCAGATCAGCACCCATATCAGTGCCTAACAAGAAGGAAGGGCGGGGACCAGGGACCGTTTGCCAGGAGGGATCAGAAAGAGCTTTACAAATAAGAGGAAACCGTCCAAGCTGAGGACCCTTAAAGTGGAGGAACTCTAAGGCTGAGGAGCAGGCCCGGGTATCTTGTTTACGCTGTGGCATGGGCTAGTCCAGGACATTTGTCCCCATCAAGCCACTCTACACAGTGAATGAGGAACTTTAGGGACCGGTCCAAGGACAGTAGTCTCTGGTGGTCCCAGGGAGCCCAGGTTCCCAGCCACTGGTCCAGCAGGCATGAGGGATGGCCAGGGAATGGTATGGGGGAAGAAGTCTCCAAGGAGCATCTCCTGGTGACCGGCCTGCACAGGTCCCGAAGGCCTGTCCCGGGCCTGTCCCTTCAAGGCACGGGGCCTTGTTTTCTCTTTAAGAGAGCAAAGGTTGTCTATATCCAGGGCGGCGGTGGCTGGAGCCGCTTACCTGCTTCCCGCCACCCGCCGCCGCAGCCGGGCAGGGTGCAGGAAGGAGGATCCCGTACTCGATCTGCGTACTGCCGAGAGACAGACCGACAGACACTCGCCGGCGGACCGGCCGGGGGTCGTTGGGGCCCGGAAGCCGCGACCGAGAGCGAGACTCCAAACTTGGAGAGAGGAGTGACCTGGGGGCCGGGGGCGGAGTCGTGAGCGGGGGAGGAGTGCGCCAGCGCCAGCGCCAGCCAGAGGAGCGCGGCGGCCCAGGAAGCCAGAGCGCCGCCCACCCATCCGGGGCGAAGCGCGCGGGGAAGCCGGCTGGGCCGGGGGCTGCCAGCCTCAACCCCCACGGTGACCCCTCGGCCCCCCCAGCCCGGACCCAAGATGATGAAGAGGCAGCTGCACCGCATGCGGCAGCTGGCCCACACCGGCAGCTTGGGACGGTGAGTGTCACCCTCTTCTAGCCCTGCTGTCGCCCCGCAGGACCTGAGCGGGCGCAGGAGAGTGGGGAACCAGTCACGGAGGTCGGGGACATCTGGGCAGCGGCCCTCTGGCATGCCAGAGCCCTGACCTCGCTTCCTGGCATCCGAAGCCACTGTGGTCGCACAGGCACAGCTGGCCTTTGCGGGGCGGGGGGAAGGCACCTCCATTCCTGGTTGGAAAGGCTGCAGGGAGCAGAATTGCGCCCTAAGCCCGGATGCTGCCCGGAGCCTCATTTGTCCCCTCTGGACAATGGGAACAGTTAACTATCTCTTAACTGCAGGGCTGGGGAGGAACAGAGCTGATCGGGGGGCCCCAGACCCTGGGGGAAGGGACTAGCAGTGTTCTGGCCTGGGGAGGAGGGGCCTGCTCTGCGCTGTGCTGGGTGTCCGTCCCCTCCCCCAGCCCAGGGGCCTCCTGCTTCTGCTTTTCCCTCCCGCTCAGGTAGAGGCACCCCCTGGTCTCCTCGGTCCCCAGCTCCAGAACTAGGGGAGCGGAAGTTTGGGGAGTTTCTCGGAGCTTTTCTCTCTGCTCCTCTTCCCCAGCCTGGGAGTTCCCCATTCTTTGGGCCCAGGGAGGGAGTATCCAGAAACTTGATCCAGCCCTACGATAGCGGAGACACCTGCGTGCACCTACGAAGCCAGGCCACTTTGCTCTGAGCCCATGCCCCTATGTGTCCCTGGGCAGAGTCCCGGGACCTGCCCACAGCTGCAGCCCAATGTCGCGTGCCTGTGGGCCTGACCACCCCGGAGGCCCGCTTCCACACTTCCCGTTCTGGGGGCCAGCAGAGGCCCTCCTCTTTCCGGGGCAGGCAAACAAATTGGGGGCTGGGGAGAAGAGAAACTTTCCCTCTGTGTCCCAGAGCTGAGCCCTGGGTAGCTCACTCCTGCCCTGTCGGTGTCATGGGTCCACCCTCTCCCAGGGCACAGCCCTGGGTGGAGGAGGAAGAAGGCATGCATCCTCTAAAACCCATGGAATGTGCTCCAACTGCGGTGGAGACAAGCCACCCAGGCTTGGTGGGTCCTGGAGGCAACTGGGGGGGTCCAGGTGCCATATGCAGGGAGAGAGGGAGGCAGTGGGTTTCCTAGCCCAGACTGACTCAGCAGAAGCCCCCCTCTCCCCCCCACAGCACCCCAGAGACTGCCGAGTTCTTGGGTGAGGACCTGCTGCAGGTACGTGCCTGGGCGGGCTGGGCTGGGCTGGGAGGCAGGCCCGTGCAGGCTGTCCGTATAGAGGCTGACAGGCGGGGACTGCAGTGGAGGGCCTGGTTGAGTCATTCCCTGATGGCCAGGGGAGCCCCAGGAGGGAAGAGAAAAGTGGTTCTTGCTCTGAGGGAGACAATGCACAGTCCCTACATGCACCCCCCAGGTGGAGCAGCGCTTGGAACCTGCTAAGCGAGCTGCCCACAATGTTCACAAACGGCTGCAGGCCTGTCTACAGGGCCAGAGCGGGGCTGACATGGACAAGCGGGTGGTAAGTGGGGGTCCCCAGGAGGAGGGTCCTGAGCGGGGAGGGGTAGGGTGGGAATGAGGCCCTCTGGTCGGGAGAGCTGCAGCTTCTGAAGTTTGCTCCCAACCAGCACACACACACACACACACACACACACACACACACACACACACACACTGGGCGTTCTAGGTGGGCGGAGCACCATATGAGCTGGATGGAGGATGCTCTCTGTTACTCAACAGGCAGCATTTATTGACTCCCGCCAGACTGTTGCTAAGACGCTAATGCCTTGTCTCCCCAACAGCCCTGGCAAAAGTCTCTTGTACAAGTCGCTTGTGTATAATGGGAAACCAAGGCCTAAACTTACTAACCCACGATCACACAGCCAGCAAGTGGCAAAGTGACCCTGTGGTCCCTCTGATTGTAAAATGTAGTGGGTAGTGTTCTCCATAACTCCGAGGGGGGAAGTATGGGAATGGTTAAAAATTCGTGTGGCTGGAGCTGGGGGCTTGGCTCAGCAAAAGCACTTGCTCTTGCAGAGACCTGGGTTGGGATCCCACCGCCCACATGGTTCACAACTATCCAGTCCCAATCCCTGGGACTCTGACACCCTCTCCAATGCTCTGAAGGCGTCAGGCATGCCTGCCCTCCCCTAGAAGGGCCTGGGTGTGAGGCAATAGGCAGGCTTAGAGAGCTTGAGCTAGGTGGTGACCTGATTAACAACCTATGCCCTCAGGCAGGGGGGAAAGGAGTGAGGGCCGTCTCACCCCCAGCCACAAGGCCAGCTCTTCTCTTTGCAACAGTGTGACCTTGGGGCAGCTTCCTGCTCCCTCCCTCTGCGTGTCCCTCCCCTAGTCTTCGTGGGATTCATCATCCCTTCTTGCGTAGTCAACCTGGGGTAGGTGGGAGATCTTGTGTGTGAGACACACACACACACACACACACACACACACACACACACGCATGCACGCACGTCATCCAGTTTCCACTTTTACCTGTGACTGTGGACTTGACTGGTTGGCTCCTCCCTCTGCTGGGGTGTGGGTGTGGCCAGACGCTCTGGGCACAGGTTGGGTGGAGGAGGCTGGTGAACTCAGCCTCCCTCAACCCTGTCCTCCCTGCAGAAGAAGCTTCCTCTCATGGCTCTTTCCACCACGATGGCCGAGAGCTTCAAAGAACTGGACCCCGATTCCAGCATGGGGTGAGCATGGACGGGGGCCTGGCTCTTCACTAGAGAGGATGCCAGGAAGCCATGAGGAGGGGGTCAGATCAGCCCCACTGTCTACCTCAAAAGGATGACCAAGCTGGGAGCAATGTCCAGGTCACTAAGACCCGAGAAAGCAGGGAATGGAGAGACAGGGGCCTTCAAGTATTTCTAGGTGGAGGTGAGGGGCCAGGAGAACCTCGGCCCATTGTGCTCTCTGTCCACAGGAAGGCCTTGGAGATGAGCTGTGCCATCCAGAACCAGCTGGCCCGAATCTTGGCTGAGTTTGAGATGACCCTGGAGAGAGATGTCCTGCAGCCGCTGAGCAGGCTGAGCGAGGTGACCCTGTGCCCCAGCCCCAGCCTCCCTGGCCTCCTGTTCCCCGTGTCCCGCCCACCCAGGCCCCTGAACCCTCCCTCTGCCTACCCTCAGGAGGAGCTGCCTGCCATCCTCAAACACAAGAAGAGCCTGCAGAAGCTGGTGTCTGATTGGAACACCCTCAAGAGCAGGTGGGCGCCTGAACCTAGGTCAAACTGTAGGAGGGCTCTGCAGGGCTCATTGGGTACTTGTGGCCGTGCTGGTAAAGGTATATATATGTGAGGGTGTGCATGTGCTCCCTTGTGCCACGGGTGACCCCAAAACTAGAAAACCACTAGTTTCCAAGATCCGTATATGGTTGTAGGGCTCCTCGTCTGCCTTCTGGAGCTGGGTAGCTGTGATCATCAGAAACACCACAAGAGGGAGCCCTACAGCCCTTTGGCCTAGTCTGGGCAGAGGCCCAAGGAATTTCTATTTTGCCTCTATAAACCCTAGAGTCCTGTGTGATTACGTGTATGGAGGGGACACTTAGCTCTGGCCATGCCATGGGGCCAGTGACCACCCACCTTGGGACCCTCCCCAGGCTCAGCCAGGCAGCCAAGAACTCAGGGAGCAGTCAAGGCCTGGGTGGCGGCCCAAGCAGTCACAGCCACCTCACCACCGCCAACAAGGTGGAGACACTGAAGGAGGAAGAGGAGGAGCTAAAGAAGAAGGTGGAGCAGTGCAAGGTGAGGTCACTTGGGGTCTCCACGTAGGTGACAGGTGCGGGTGTCCTGTCCATTTTATGGAGGGGAAAACTGAAGCTCAGAGAAGGGGCCGAGACCGGCCACGGCAGCCCTGAGTTTTGAATCCAGGCAGTTAGGGGTCAGAATCTACGTGGTGGAGCACCACCCAGAGGCTCTGCCATCCTTGTCCTGTGCATTAGCAGCTGGAACGTCACCACTGGGACTCCCAGTGTCTCCTGAGTGAGTGAATGAATGGTGTTTGCTGAATGAGTGAATGAATGGATGAATAGCATTTGTATGACAAATGGGGGTTTGAGAGCATGAGTAGCGTTTGCTGGGTAGGTGAATGAATGGGTGAGTGGTGTTTGCTGAATGAATGAATGAATGAATGAATGAATGGTGTTCATGAAGCGAGTGAATGTAGGGTGAATGGAAGAGTGATAGCATGGTGAATGAGAACACATTGTACTAAGGATCTGAGAACCCAGTGTAAACAACTGGAAGCCATAAAGCCTCAAGAATATGAGGCGTTCGGGTGGGCAGGCCCCAAGTGTAGACCCTGGCCAAGAGAGAAAGCTGACTGGGACCTCCCCTGTGGGCAGGTTACTGACTCTCCAGTGGTCAGCCTCCCTGCCAGACCCCCAGCCTCACCTGCCCTCTCCCCTCTGTCCCCAAGGACGAGTACTTGGCTGACCTGTACCACTTCTCCACCAAGGAGGACTCCTACGCCAACTACTTCATTCATGTGAGTCCATGGCCCAGCTCCAGCCACCTGGAACTCAGGGGGGATGCCACAGGGAAGGACTTCTGGGCCCCCCAAGGGATGGTGGGTGTCTGTTCTGGAGACCCCAGGGAATTCCCCCGCTTCCCTCATGTCTCCGGGGCACGTCCTTTGTCCCCACAGCTCCTGGAGATTCAGGCTGATTACCATCGCAGGTCACTGGCCTCCCTCGACACGGCCCTCACTGAGCTGAGAGACAACCACAGCCAAACAGGTGGGGACATGAGTGAGCCAGCCTCACACCTCTGAGCCCAGTGTACTTAGGGCTCTGTAAACATTTGCTTCTTAGCCAGGCGTGGTGGCGCTCTGAGTTCAAAGCCGGCCTAGTTTTCATAGAGAGTCCCTGGACAGCCAGGGTATCCTGTCTGGAAAAACAAACACAGAAAGTTTGTTCCTTATCCAGAAAGGCAGAAGGGAGCCATGGATGAGCTGGGAGCTGAGAGAGGGCTGGATTAGGTCTTTGTGGATGGATTTTCTCTGCTATGGAGAGGGAACAGGACAGGAGCCAGGAGACCTTCTAGAAGGTTGGCTTCTGGACGGGGCAGGCCGGCCGGAGATGGGCAGATTCAAGAGGTAGGCTAGATGGTTGTGTGTGTGCCACTGAAGCAGGGTGGGAGGTCGATTCCTGGAGGTGCCCTGTCTGCCCTGACCCTACTGCCTGGGGCAGGAAGAACCAGGCCACTGATGTGTCTCCTTTCCACAGATCTCTCCCCCTTGATGACGGCTGCCCCCGTCTCCAGGGTATATGGGGTGTCCCTGAGAACCCACCTGCAAGAGCTCGGTCGTGACATCGCCCTGCCCATCGAGGCCTGTGTCCTAATGCTGCTGTCAGAGGGCATGCAGGAGGAGGTGAGAGCCAAGGCACAGGGGGGCCGTGGCAGGGCCCCATGCTGCTCCTCTGCTGGTATCCACAGTTCCCCTCTCAGGGGGAGGCATAACTTCCTATTGCCGAACTGACCCTGACTCACTGAAAGGCATGTCAGGGGCCTGGGACTGTGCACGGGTAACTGAGCAGTCCCTGCTCCACTTACTAGTCCCAGTGGCCCTGGGTGTGTGTGTGTGGGGGGTGGGTTTCTCAATGGCTCTGTCTGGCCAGGGGGAGACAGAGGCAATGAGTCACATGAGGAACCAGGGGTCCCCAGTGCAGTCCTTGTCACATGCTGGCCCTTTCCTGAAGATGGACTCCTGGGTGAAAAATTACCCAACGGGTGGATTGCAGGCTCCCCACTAGTCATACTGAGACACACACACCCCCGTCCCTTCCACCCCTTACGAGACTTCTGTCCCCTCCCATTCTCCCAGCCCCCTCACACACACCCTGCCATTTCCCAGGCCTGCCCTGTGCTCAGAATTCCAGACCTTGATAGTTGAGAGGGTCCATAGACACCGTGATGCCTACTCTTGACCACCAGCCCAGTGGGGACAGGGAGGGCCAGCAGCCTGCTCCCGCCCCGCCCTCTGTGACACACAGCGTGTCCCTTCTTGCACCCCAGGGCCTCTTCCGTCTGGCGGCCGGGGCCTCTGTGCTGAAGCGTCTCAAGCAGACAATGGCCTCAGATCCCCACAGCCTAGAGGAGTTCTGCTCAGACCCCCATGCCGTGGCAGGTACCTGATCCACTGGGAGCTCGAGGCAGAATGGGAATGGGCAGAGCTGCCTGAGGGAACTCTCAGAGTTTGGCTTTAGGCCTGATATGCTACCAAAGAGACCCCTTGGGGTGCTTAGGAGTTCCTAATGCAGGTCTATGATGAACCCTCTGAAGTGTATGTGCATTTTTTGGGGGGGTGGGGCTGGGAACAGGCTTGCTAAGTATTATGTTGAAAGGGCCTGTGACCCAAAGAAACTATCAAGATTTAGACATGTTAGTAAGACTACGGACTGGAGGTTCCTTCCAAGTGGAAAGAGCTGGGTCCTTGGGCATATAGAAGTAGGAGTTGGAGCCGGGCAGTGGTGGCACACGCCTTTAATCCCAGCACTCGGGAGGCAGAGGCAGGCGGATCTCTGTGAGTTTGAGGCCAGCCTGGTCTACAGAGTGAGATCCAGGACAGGCACCAAAATTACAGAGAAACTCTGTCTCGGGAAAAAAAAAAAAAAAAGTGGGAGTTTTGGGGGGCTGCCTTACACCTTCTCCTGGCCTTGTTTCAGGTGCCCTCAAGTCCTATCTCCGGGAACTGCCAGAGCCCCTAATGACCTCTGACCTCTATGATGACTGGATGAAGGCAGCCAGGTGAGGAGGTGGGGGCGAGGGGAGTGAGGAGGTGAAAGCGTAACAATGTGGCCCCAGGACTGCTCATCGGTGAGTCTCCCTTTTCAGCCTGAAGGAGCCTGGCGCTCGCCTGGAGGCCCTCCGTGATGTTTGCAGCCGCCTGCCGCAAGAGAATTTCAACAACCTCAAGTGAGCCCTGGCCCACCCCTACCCACCCAGTCCCACAAAGCTTTGCTTTTGACTCTAGCCCTGAGTTGTGCCCGAGCACAGAACCTCACCCGGGATGTCCTGGTCCTGTCTTTTATATTAGACTGTATCCCGGAACACACACACCCAGCCAGCTCATGCCTATAATGCCGGCACGAGGGAGGCTGAGACAGGAGGCTGGGTTTGAGGCCAGCCTGGGCTACCGAGTGAGACCCACCTTAAGCAGAGATAATCAGGCTGGGGATGTAGCTGTTGGTAGAGTACTTACCTCGTACACCTAGTGTGTATGAAGCCCTGGGTTTGCTCCTCAGCTCGCTGTGCACTGGAGGTGTTGATGCGTGCCTGCCTGCAGTTACAGAAGGCATTAAGATCAGAACTTCAGGGCCATCCTTGGCTGTAGAGAGTTCGAGGCCAAGCTGGTCTATGAGACCTTGTGTCAAAAGGCAAATAAATGAACAGCTCTCTTGAACTGGTGAGGTCACGTTGCCTGGCTTCAGACCCCACCCCACCCCCGCCACTCTCTGACCCTGGGCACTCAGTCCAGTGTCGGCACTGGAGACGGTCCCCACTGCCTGTGGCAGCCCGAAGGTTCTCAGCTCAGTTCCCCTCTCACATACAGTTGGCACTCAGAAAATAGATCAGGGAACTTAGCTAGTAAAAACTTAACCATGCCGTGCGGTATCTGTTCCCCTCTGGAAACCCTAGGGTAGGAAGTTCTCAGGCCTGTAAGGGCATCCTGGGTGAACATTTATGACCCTCTCCCACCCACCCAGGTACCTGATGAAGTTCCTGGCACTCCTGGCAGAGGAGCAAGAGGTGAACAAGATGACACCCAGCAACATCGCCATTGTCCTGGGGCCCAACCTGCTGTGGCCTGCTGAGAAAGAAGGGTGAGAGCCGGGACTGAGCACAGGAGCCTGTCCCCAGCTAGTCGCCGGCCTCTAATTTCCCCAGGCCCCACTTCCCTATCTCTGCAGTGGGTTGAGCAGTTCTTCATCCTGAAGCTGCTGTGAGGAGCAGCCTGAGGGATTAGGGTAATGGTAGTAATGGGGTACCTCTGTGGTGACCTGGTGTGGGTGCTGGAAAAGCACGAGGTGTGAGTTAAGCCTTACTCCCAACCTTCCAGACATGAGCCTTGGAGAGATTATGTACATTCTATGGGGAGTTGCTCTGGGAATTAGATGGGAAATGTTTTACAAACTGTAAGTGCAGTGATACATGAGAATCATCATTACTTTCCAGGCTACAGACAAATGACAAGGTGTCTTCCCATGTGCTGAATTATAGTTGCTTAGTGGGGGCAATCAATCCAAGAACTGTGGAGAAGGAGGCCAGAATTGATTAGTGATGTCTGTCATAGGTGAAGGCGTGGGAGATGGGGTATGTGAGCTATACGTGTGCTATCAACCATGTCCAGCAGAGTCGCACCATGTTGGGGTCACTAAAATTTTGCTTCTCTTTTGTGCCAGGGATCAGGCCCAACTGGATGCAGCCTCTGTGTCCTCAATTCAGGTGGTGGGTGTGGTCGAGGCGCTGATACAGAATGCAGACACCCTCTTCCCTGGAGGTGACGTCCTTCCTTCATGTCATCTCTAGTCCTCTCCCACCCTGTTCCTGGACTCCAACCCAGTGTCAGTCCCTGGTTGCCCCACAAACTCTCCTTGTGGCTTAGAAGAAGCTGCTTTTTCATGCTGGGCCTCAGTTTTTCATCTGTGAAATGGGAATAGTCCTGCCCGACCCGTGGGAGTGGAAAAGCCAAGGGCCATCCCATCATTTCAGGGAAAGGGAGTAGCCCTGGCTCAGGCTGGCAAAAGTTGCAACCTTGAGCCGGGCAGCAGTGGCGCACGCCTTTAATCCCAGCACTCGGGAGGCAGCGCCAGGCGAATCTCTGAGTTCCAGGCCAGCCTGGTCTACAGAGCAAGATCCAGGACAGGCACCAAAACTACACAGAGAAACCCTGTGGGGGTGGGGGCAGGGAAAAAAAGGTGACCTTGACACCTGTTCATTCTGCCTCTAGATATCAACTTCAGTGTATCAGGCATCTTCTCAGCCCTGGCCCCCCAGGAAAAAGTCAGTAGCCAACGAACCGCAGAGGAATCGCCACCTGCTGCTGCGCCCGCACCAGCTGCCACCCCAGCTCCCGCCTCGACGCCTGCCAAAGAAAGGTAATGGCAAAGCAGCATGAATAGCCTCTTCCTGGCCACACAGACATGCACCCGGGGCTCTGTCTCTGAGGACTTAGGAATGTAATGGCAGTATTTGTCCTGCAGATCTGGTCCCACTGGTTAGAGTAGGTGGGAGGAGCCCGCTCTTAGCCTTAAATGTGTTCCCTTCGTCATTGCATGGCTATTTCTATACCACCTACTATGTGCCAGGTGTTGTCACGCCCTGAGAATTCAGGGAATTGGGAGGGGATGATTGGGATTTATAACTGTCCTGTATCCAATTCTATAAGTCTAGAAGGGTTTTGTGGCACAGGCAGGTGTCCTCAGTGGTCCACACCATATGCCATGGGCTCCCTCAGAGGAGGTAAACATATGCCACCCCCAGCCCTTGCCTAGGGTGGGGCGGGGAGAATGGACATGTCCATCTTCATCCCTGTGATATCAGGCTGGATGCGTGCTCTGCTGCGGGGTGAGGCAGTCTATGGGTGGTGTGGAGAGCTGCAGCAGTTGGGTAGGCCAGGAAGGCCTCCCTGGAATCCAGGCTCTGGAACTGGCTCTGTAGACCAGGCTAGCCTTGAACTTAGAGATCTGTCTGCCTCTGCCTGCCTCCCAAGTGCTGGGATTAAAGGCGTGCGCCGCCGCCGCCGCCGCCGCCGCCGCCGCCGCCGCCGCCGCCGCCGCCGCCACCACCACCACCACCGCCCGGCTTGATGTGGACTTTTTACTGCCGCTCACATAGTCTCTGATTTCTGTTGACAGAACATCCTCTAAAGATCACATGGAGGTCTAGGGGGTGCACCTTAACTGGTAGAGTACTCGCCCAGTTCAAGCCTCAGCACACGTGGTGGTGCTTACCTGTAATCTCAGCACTGGAGAGGTGCCGGCAGAAGAATCAGTTCAGGATCATCTCCCCCTACACTGAAAGTTCAAGGCCAGCCTGGGCTGCACGAGACAGTCTCAAAAAGGAAAAAGAGGGCACCTGGAAAGCCAAGGCAGAGAGGTCGCCTTGCACTCCACCTCCCACTTTGGCCCAGTGGATTGTCCTCTAGATTATATCTCAGTCATGGGTTCTGTCCTAGACTGCTCCCTGTTGCTATGATAAACATTGTGACCAAAACAGCTTGGGAGAGAAAGGGCTTACTTGGCTTTCACTTCCCGGTAGCAGTCTGTCACAGGTTTCCAGCAGGAGCAGAGGCAGGAGAATGCTGCTCACTGCCTTGCTTGCCCTGACTGGTGCTCAGCCATCTTTCTTTCTTTTTTTTTTTTAAGATTTATTTATTTAGTCGGGCAGTGGTGGCACACGCCTTTAATCCCAGCACTTGAGAGGCAGAGGCAGGCGGATCTCTGTGAGTTCTAGGCCAGCCTGGTCTACAAAGAGAGTTCCAGGACAGCTAGGGCTGTTACACAGAGAAACCCTGTCTCAAAAACAAACAAACAAAAAAGATTTATTTATTTATTTATTATGTATACAGTGTTCTGCCTGCATGTATACCTGCAGGCCAGAAGAGGGCACCAAAACTCATTATAAGTGGTTGTGAGCCACCATGTGGTTGCTAGGAATTGAACTCAGGACCTCTGGAAGAGTAGCCAGTGCTCTTAACTGCTGAGCCATCTCTCCAGCCCCCAAAGCAAAGTTTCCTGCTCTTTGGAGACTAGTTTTTTTGTTTTTTTGCGGGGGGGGGGGGGGGGGGGGGGGGCGGCGGCGTTTCAAGGCATGGGTTCTCTGTGTAGCCCTGGCTGTCCTAGAACTTTCTCTATAGACCAAGCTGGCCTGGAACTCACAGAGATCCGCCTGCCGCTGCCTCCTGAATGCTGGGATTAAAGGCATGTGCCACCACCCCCCGTCAGCCAGCTCTCTTATACAACTCAGAACCATCATCCAGGGACTGCACGGCCCACTGTGAGCTGGGCCCTTCCACATCAATCAACAATCAAGACAGTTCCCCGGGCTGGAGAGATGGCTCAGGGGTTCAGATCACAGGCTGCTCTTCCAGAGGTCCTGAGTTCAATTCCCAGCACCCCCATGGTGACTCACAACCATCTGTAATGAGACCTGGTGCCCTCTTCTGGCCTGCAGGCATACATGCAGACAGAACACTGTACACATAATAAATAAATAAATCTTTAAAAAAAGACAGTTCCCCTCAGACATGGCCACAGACCAGTCTGATTTAGGCAGTCCCTCAGCAGAAACTCCCTCTTTCCATGTGATTCTTGATTGTGTCGAGTTTTCAATAAGTTAATTAGGACAGGCTTAATGGACACAAACCCCACCAATACCTGAAGTATCTCCCGAGGGACTGAGAGGGAGGACAGAGTCTCCGCACAGCCACAGGCAGTGGGGAGCAGGTCCTTCCACCCGACAGTTTGGAGTCATGCCGGGTTCTAGGAGATTGCCAGGAGATGGCCAAGCTTGAGCATCTCCCCCTCTTCTTCCCTTGACAGGACAGAGTCGGAGTTGCCCAAACCAGCTTCTCCCAAGGTCAGCAGGAGCCCCACAGAAATGGCTGCTTCAGCAGAGGACATGACTCGGAGAAGTAAGTTGGGTGTGAGAGAGAAAGAGATCAGAGAGCCAGAAATCCCAGTCCCCCCATGACTCTAGACCACCACAAAGGCCAGCAATAGACGGAGCGAGATGCTCGGGGTTTTCTGCCTGGCACTCTGGCCCCAGATTCCAGCTCTTTTCCCTTGGGCAGATGATGCTGCCAGCCTCAACACCCTCCTTTGTGCATTAGAAACTGTAGTTGCCCTGACCTTGAAGAGCTGCGTGAGCTCAGACCTCAGGGAGTGGGCAGGGCTCTGGCACACAGAAACTGCAAGGAAAGGTAGCCAGTGTGAGCGCGGTGGGTGTTCTAGCCCTCCAGAAGCCCGAGGACTACAAAGCACAGGACCCAAACTGTATTTAAGGGTAGAGGGAAGAGAGAGGTTTGGGAGGGGAGTCCAGGAGGCTCCTGAACTCTTCTAGCACACTCATATGTCAACCTGGCCCAGAATGGACAGGTAAGAGCCAAGGATCCATGTGGGGACTGGCTCACTAGGGAGCCCCCACTCGTAGGCCCCGAGGACAAAGGTTTTAGAGCTGGGTGCATCATGGAGAGCTAGGAGAGCAGCAGGAGGCATGTGCAGGCCCACACAGGGACCTAGAAGACAGGGCACTGTTAAGAGTCACCTGACTTGGCACTAGCTGCTGTGGGAGATTGGGGCTCTCACCCCATCTTACCAGTGAGGAAATGGGCCCCCGGGGAGCAAAGGAGCCACTCCAGACAGCCCAGTTGAGAGAGCCAGCTCAGTCTTGACCTCACTTAGTCCCCCTGCTGTCTCATAAGGTCCAAGCTTGCCTGAGGACCTGGGACTTCTGAGAGGCCAGCAGGACCCATGTGTCAGCCGGGACGGGTGGCATTTATATAGTCAACAGATGTGTGCCTACGCTGGCTTGCCTGTGATAACCAGTGGCCATGTTGGGTTGTAGGGAGAGGCACAAGTAAGGACCAAGTAAGATTAAAATGGACAAGGTAGTTTCAGGTGACAAGTCCTCTAAGGCCAATAAAACCGGAAAAGGTGACGGTGTTACTGGGGTTGGGTCCGGGGGCGCAATTGTAAGCTGAGATGTTGAGGACCACAGAGGAGTGAAAAGACACTTAATGATGAGGACCCCCTGTGGAAAGTGACCCCACCCCATCACACAGGAGGAATGCACCCAGACACAGGAACCCCTAACTTGCCTCTGTTTCGCTTCCTCCACAGCCAAGCGCCCGGCACCAGCCCGACCTACCATGCCGCCTCCCCAGCCCTCCAGTGCACGCTCGTCCCCTCCAGCTCCATCCCTGCCCCCCGGCTCTGGCAGCCCTGGCACTCCCCAAGCTCTGCCACGCCGTCTGGTAGGCACCAGCCTCCGGGCCCCCACGGTGCCTCCCCCGTTACCCCCCGTTCCTCCGCAGCCTGCCCGGCGCCAGAGCCGGCGTTTACCAGCCTCCCCCAGCCCAGCTTCCCCTGGCCTCGTCACTTCCAGCGCGCCTGCTCAGGTGGACCAGGGAGTCGCTGCAGAGGACAGAGGAGGCCCTGAGGCTGTAGGTGGGCACGCCACTCCTCCAATTCTGCCACCCCAGCCCCGGCCCAGGGGCCTCACCTCAGAGACGGATTGAGCAGGCCCTCCTGCCTGCCCAGTCCTCAGTGTCCCCTCCCTCCCCCCACTTGTCCTCCCAGGACAGCCCTTGCCCTGTGCCTAGGTGCCTGCTGGGTCGGCCCCCATGGCTAGGAGGGCTCAGGCCAGCCCTCTATTTTCTGACCTTTCCCTCTTCCACTTTGAGCTTGGGGACTCCCACCTGACTCCCCACTCTCTGGCAGAGTCTCAAAGGAGCTACCAGAAGGAAGGATGGACTTGCCCATTCCCACAGCCCTTTTATTTTTCTCTTGCCAATGTATTTTTGTAAGGCTCATAAATAAATTATTTTTAGCAAAACTGGAGCGGCTGGCCAAACGATAGTGTCCTCCCCTGGAGAGACAGAATCTGCTGCCCTAAGGAGGGGATGGGGACATAGTTTCTGTCTCCTTCCTTTCTCCTGGTCTGAGGTAAGAGCCATGTGGTTGGCACTTTTTCAAAGTTGCTTGTCCGAGTATGGCTCCCATCTAAAAGTTTCTCATTGGCTGGCTCGGCGGTTTAGAGCACTGGCTGTTCTTCCAGAGGACCCGAATTCAATTCCCAGCCACCACTTGGTGGCTCACAACCATCTATAATGAGATCTGGTGCCCTCTTCTGGCATGCAGGTGTACATGAAGACAGAGCACTCAAATTAAAAAAAAAAAAAAGTTTCTCATCAAGGTAATAGTGCCATCTGCAGGTACTGGGGCCAGTCAGCAGGGACTGCACAGGTCACAGCCCGCAAAGCCTGGGCCTGAGATGAAATAGGTGAGGTTAGCTCTGAAGCCTGGGCGTCTTCTGTCCACCAGGACAGTTTGCTCAGTGTCTTAGCATGGATTCCTCTGAGACAGTCCGGAAATTCCACCCTATCTGTTCTGAAGAGCAAAGCACCTGTGTGCACACACATACACACACAACATTCCCAGGAGCAGGGATGGATCTTTCCAGGACTCTGGGTAACACCCCATTCAGGTGTCCTGGGAATGGACAGGCAGAAATGACAATGGATGGACCTGGAAGCCCAATGTAGTAGCCTCATTAGAGGTGGGGTCTCCTGGAAGTGACAGATGAAGCCATCCTGACACTGGCCGCGTGAAAATGATGAAGGAAAAGGTAGGAACCTTCCAGGTCGAGGAAATTGCTTACATAAGGCACAGGGAACAGAAACCAGTTGGGCCTCAAAGGCATGGTTTTCCCCTGGTCTCAACTTCAATTTCTCTGGACAGCCACAGCTCTGCTTAGAACCACAGAATTATGACATTCCTGGTCCCACACTTTGAATTACTCTGGTAATTCAAAGGCTCACCAGATCAGAAGGGCAACTAATCAAATAATGGCCCTGGCAACCAAAACAATGCCCAGGAAAGGCCCCACAAAAGCAAACAAAAAACCATAAAATCAGATCTCTGGGCTCCTTTCTTATATCCGGGTATTAGGATTTTTTACATTTATTTATTGAGTGTCTAGTGTGGATGGCCGTGTGGAGATCAGAAAATAACACGCAGGAGTATGTTCTCTCCACCGAGAGGAGCTGTCATCTGTTGAACCATCTTGCTGACCCTGCATCCGTGTTTTTAAAAGCATTTATCTAAAGCCATCGAACTGTGCACTAAATATCACACACCTTACTAAATGTAAATTATACAACAACAAAAACCAAGTCGCCCAGGGGACTCCAGCACAGCACAGCCAGAGGACTGGCATGGCCCAAGAGCCCAGATCCTAAGAAGACACGGGTAATGTGGCCTCGCTGCACCCCGTCCACACGTTTCTCAGGACTGCTTAGGACCAGAGCCTCAGGGGTTCCGAGGGCAACAAGCTCTGGCCCGAAGACGATATCTCCCAGCCTGTTTTCCTCCTAGCAACCAGTTGGCCTACGCTTCTCATTGGCTGCGAAGCACGCGGCGATTCGCTCCGGACCCCGCTGGCTCTTCACGTCCCGCCCCTTTCTCCGAGCCCCTTCGGGAACCGGCTCGGGGGGCCCTCGGCCAGACTCGCGCCGCCATTGGCCGAGGCGTGCGGTCGTGGCCCCGCCCCCCGGCCCGTCCTGCGCGCCCATTGGCAGAGCCAGCCCGGGGCCGCGGAGGGAGCAGGGCGCGCGCGCGCGCGTGCGAGCGGCCAGCCGGCTGCATGGCGCGCTGCGAGCGGCTGCGCGGCGCGGCCCTGCGCGACGTGCTGGGCCAGGCGCAGGGCGTCTTGTTCGACTGCGACGGGGTGCTGTGGAACGGCGAGCGCACCGTGCCGGGCGCCCCCGAGTTGCTGCAGCGGCTGGCGCGGGCGGGCAAGGCCACGCTGTTCGTGAGCAACAACAGCCGGCGCGCGCGGCCCGAGCTGGCGCTGCGATTCGCCCGCCTGGGCTTCGCGGGGCTGCGCGCCGAGCAGCTCTTCAGCTCCGCGTTGTGTGCCGCGCGCCTGCTTCGCCAGCGTCTGCCTGGGCCGCCCGACGCCCCGGGCGCCGTGTTCGTGCTGGGCGGCGAGGGGCTGCGCGCCGAGCTGCGTGCCGCGGGGCTGCGCCTGGCGGGCGACCCCGGCGACGCCTCGCGCGTGCGCGCCGTGCTCGTGGGCTACGACGAGCACTTCTCCTTCGCCCGGCTGAGCGAGGCGTGCGCGCACCTGCGCGACCCCGACTGCCTGCTCGTAGCCACCGATCGCGACCCTTGGCACCCGCTCAGCGACGGAAGCCGGACCCCCGGTGAGCGTGGGGACTGGGCGCGGGGGCACGTGCAGGGTCCCGGCGCGCGTCTCGGTAAATTCCTGCAACTGCCGCCTGTGAGAGGTAGTGAGTGGCCGAGGACCCGTTTGACAGACGAGCCAGCTGAGGCTCACTGTGGCTTAGGGAACTGCAGGTGGGGTCCGGGTCTGGGACGGGCCTCCTGGGCTTTGGCCCCCACCCACTCTGCAGGTGGGTTTGTGGAAGCCGCCTGGAAGGATGATCCGAGGGGAGAGCTGGATCCGCACGTGCAAAGCAGGATGGAGGCCGATGTGGAGACTGGAGGGGCGTGGAGCTTGACCTCAGTTGCAGTGCTGGCCCCACTTGGTTAACCCTGTGCAGTTACATAATCTTGGAGCATCCCTGCCTGGGTGTGAGTGGGACTCCTCACCATGCCAGTCATCCCAAGGCGCCCGACTGGAGGTTCACGTAGCCAGCCCTCCAGCCTTTTGATAGCTTTCTGAAGCCTCTTAATGCTGTTTTTACTTCCTTTCAAGATTTTACTCCAAAAATAAGAGTGTTGTTAGCCCATTTCTCAGTTATAGAAATCGAGGCTCGGGGGAAGTGAGCTGCCAGAGAACATACATTGAGCATAGAGTCGGGGAACCTGAACTTGGCCCTGGAAATACCCCTCCCCCCATCCATCCATCCATCCAAGGGCACTCCTGGCTGTTGTTATGGGGGGTACTCAGTGCTGCACCTAGGCAGTGTGGGTTGGAGTGAGTCGGGTGGAGGCAGTAGCAACTGTCAGTGGTGAGTGGATAAGGACAGATTGGGTACCCCAGGATGTGGCATGGCTGTATCTCTGCCACCCCACTCTGCTGGCCTTTGGCCCAAATAGTCCTTAGAACCAAATCCTGGGAGGGAGTGGGGCTCTGCACGGTGGTGTTGCAGGAAGTGAGGTAGTCACCCCTTTGTGATGGGGGGAGCAGTAAGGCAGGTGTGTGTGGAGAGGATCTGGGAGCCTTCCTGGAGGAGGCATGCTGCAGGGCAGGCTGACAGTGAACAGGGAGATATTAGCATACTGTTAGGATGGTGTAGCCGAAACGGAAGCTATGGTCTGGGCCTTTCCTGGCTCCTGAGGCCTCCTCTGCCTGAGGCCTACTTGCCACCCATTACATGAGCCTTCTCCCCGTAAGTCTAAGGGAGGAGGTCACGGCTGCAGTATCCCCTCCCCCATCATGCTGCTCTTAAGTCAGGTTTCCCTCAGAGCTTGGGGTGAGGCTGTGGGACAAAGGCTTCCTGGGGTCCCAGAAAGTGGTGTGAGGAGCTTGGGAGAGACCCGGACCTACCCCCAGGCCTCTGCAGGACCCCTCCTGACTTGTGTCTCCATACCCACCTAGCTGTATTCACCCATCCTGCTGGTCACTCCTACTGCCTGGAGGGGGAGACAGAGCACTAACAAACACAAGCTCAAGCCACACTCGTGAGCGATTCGGCTTCCAAACTGTGGTGTTAACACACCCCCGGTGAGCGCACGCCTTTCATCCCAGCACTCGGGAGGCAGAGGCAGGTGGATCTCTGTGAGTTCCAGGCTAGCCTGGTCTACAAAGCTAGTTCCAGGACAGGCACCAAAACTACACAGAGAAACCCTGTCTCAAAAAAACAAAAAAAACCCTCACAAAAACAAAAAACCCTGCTGGTTGTGTGCTAGTAACCCAGGAGCAAGAGGAGCTTAGGCAAACATACGAAAATTAACCTATGTCCCCATTATGCATCGGATTCTGAAATAACCACGCCCCGATTCCCTCCCTCATCACAGGCCTATCAAATCCTGTGTTTACTTGAGCTGGCAAGTAGAATTGGCCACAAGTACAGGAATATGCCCTTACACACAGCAGCCCCGAGTTAGGTGTTACAGTCATGGGCTTCCCTACTAGGCTGCTTGCCCAGCCATCATGTTGACTGTTGGGAGCCTCAGGAAAGCTTAGCCGAATGACTGACAGGAGATATGGGGGCCAGCAGGAACCAGCTCTGTCCTGGGAGCTGGGAAAAGAACAGACTCAGAGCTGGGAACAATCTTTTTGTTTACTTTGGTGTTTTTGAGATAGGGTCTAAGCCTTGGCCTGCCTGCCAAATGCTGGGATTAAAGGTATGAACCACCACCCTCAACAAGACTGGATCTTAACATTGCCCATACTGGCTTTGAACTCTTGCCTCAACCTCCTGAGTGCTGGGAATGTAAGTATGTGCTGCCATGGCCAGCTTGGGCCCATTCTTGCACTGAGAAAAAACACATTTTAGGGTGACTCGGTGGAGTCACCTGTCCTAGAAGGAACCTCTAACCAGGGACACAGTTGTTCTTCCCTCCTGTGGGCGAACAGGGCTGGGGTGGTGGTGGAGCACACGTAAAGGGGGTGCCTGATCCTGGGTTCCCTCCTCAGCACTTTCCTCTATCTGTGCCCTGATCTGGTGGCTGGGGCAACTCCTCCTTATCTTAAGGCCTGGGGGCTGTGGTTGTCGCTGTCCCTACCCACTCTCTGGGGCTGGTGGAGTACGGTGATGTAGCTTTGAGCGTGGAGAGAGGAGGCCCTGCGTGTTTGGGGTCAGGCTGAGGTAAAGTAAGAAATATTTCATCACAGGGAGGGCTTGTAAATAATTGATTCTGATTTGGTTGTTGTTTAAGATTTATTTATCATCTATCAGAATACAGTGTTCTGTCTGCATGTGCCCTGCAGGCCAGAAGAGGGCACCAGATCTCATTACAGATGCCTGTGAGCCACCATGTGGTTGCTGGGAATTGAACTCAGGTCCTCTGGAAGAGCAGCCAGTGCTCTTAACCTCTGAGCCATCTCTCCAGCCCTTGTTGTTTTTGAGACAGGGTCTCACTGTGTATGTAGCCCAGTGTAGCCTCTCTCGGAGGCTCCTGCCTCCTAATGCAAGTCTGTTAATTCCTTTTCTGTTGCTGTAAGACACCGTGACCAAGGCAACCTAGAGAGGAAAGGGTTTCCTTGGGTTTGTAGTTCCAGAGATAAACATCAGTGGTGGCAGAACAGAGGTGACAGACAAGCTTGGTGGCCAGGACAGCAAGTTGAAAGCTCACATCTTGAACTGCAGGCAGGAAGCTGAGCGCGTATACTGGAGACGGTGGGAGACTTCAAAGCCTGCCCTCAGCGATGCTCATCCTCCAGCCACACCTCTTAAGTTGTTCGAACCACCACACTGAGGAAGCTCAGCCCTGGTGGGTTCCCCCCCCTTTTTGGGGAGGGAGGTAGGGTTTGAGACAGGGTTTCTCTGTGTAGCCCTGGCTGTCCTGGAACTCACTCTGTAGACCAGGCTGGCCTCGAACTCAGAAATCCACCTGCCTCTGCCTCCCGCATGCTGGGATTAAAGGTGTGCGCTACCACCACCTGGCTCTCTGGGCAGCTTTCTCGTCCGTGAAATGGCTTTCAGTTGTACACTGGGTAAATGGTGGTTATGGATGTTGGTGTAAAGGCAGGATGTTCTGGCACAGGGACATGCCTGTGGGCAGGAATCGCAGACTCACTGTGCCAGCAGAATGGTGCTGGCCGGGGGGCAGGACTGCCCTTTTCTAAACAGACCTCCCGTTGTCGGGCTCCTGGGCTCCGTCCCCAGCTTTGGTTACTTCCCATGGTCACTGCGGTCCCAGACATCTTCGAGCATGTTGCTTTTTGTCTCCAGCTGGAATTTTCTCTAGGGGATTGTTTTTCCCTGCAAGGCTGACTGGGTCAGAGGTGTGAACATTTCTGTGCCTTGCTACATTCCAGGCAGCACGTGTGCCAACTTTCCATGCCAGGAGCGTGGCTTCTTAGATTAGGAACCACCACTGTCTAAATGCTCTTCCGTTTGCAAAGTGCCTGCCTCCCCGTGAGGCCCACAGCATCCCTTCAGGGGAAGTGTTACTTGGTCCCCATCTTACCACAGTTCAGAGAAAGCCAGAGAGGCTGCAGGGCTTGCCCCAAACACACAGCTGCCAGGCAGAACTGATGGCATAGGCCTGTTCACACACACAGGAGGGACCATGGTCGCTACCTTCGTGTTAGATGGAGAAACTACACACTCAGTGTGCCCAGAGCAGTGGTGATGGATTCTGCATTCAGGTGTCTGGCACAGGCAGTGCCCGGCCTTTAGATCGTGCCCAGCCACCGCCCTCCTGCTGACCAAGTGTTCCCTCCCCACAGGTACTGGAAGCCTGGCTGCCGCAGTGGAGACAGCCTCAGGACGCCAGGCCCTGGTGGTGGGCAAACCCAGCCCCTACATGTTCCAGTGCATCACCGAAGACTTCAGCGTGGACCCCGCCCGCACCCTGATGGTGGGTGACCGTCTGGAGACCGACATCCTCTTCGGCCACCGCTGTGGCATGACCACCGTACTCACACTCACAGGGGTCTCACGCCTCGAAGAAGCCCAGGCTTACCTGGCAGCTGGTCAGCATGACCTCGTGCCTCACTACTATGTGGAGAGCATTGCGGACTTGATGGAGGGGCTGGAGGACTGAGCCCACCTCCCCTGTTCCCTGATCCCATAGATGGAGGCTACAGGCCGTGAGTCACACTCAGCACCAGGAGCTCCCTGGCACGGGTGTCTGTACCCCAGTGAAGGGAAGCTGAGATCCAGGAAGGCTTGTGGGCCCTCATACTCCTCCCAGCAGTGGCTGGACACTCTGCTGTTCAGAAGCTTCCCCCTACATCTTGAAGGTTCACCCTGGCCTGACCCCACCAGGTGGCCTTTCTTTCTGCCCCATCACCTCCCCTTCTGGAACTATATAGGGGCCCTGAAGCCAAATGAACATTTTCTCCATCCCTGAGTACTTAAGCTCCTCCCTTTCTCTGGGCCCTCTAGTTCTCTGTTTTGGGGTCCCTGTTGACCAATCAGAAGTCTAGGGAGCTCCAGCCATTCTTGGCCTTAACAGGCCTATGGAAGGCAAACTGCCGGTAGTGACTGGTATGTTGGTGTCTCACAGTGGGCCCTTAGTGGACCAAGGAAGAGCTTAAAGAACACCTTGCATATCCTGGAGCCCCAGAGCACCAGTCTAAAGCTAAGTGACATTGACCTCTGGATGTCCGTGAGGACAGTAACGATCCACTGGCCTCTTATTTCCCAAATAGAACAATCTACAAGTCCAAGGCACAGTGGCTCTTTGACAATCCCGGCCTGACTGGATCAGCCAAGGGTCCAGGTTTTAGCAGGGCAGGGTACATAGACATTTGCCTGTACTTACAGCACTTGGGAGGCTGAGGCAGGAGGAATGCTCTGAGTTTGGTGACCTGAGTTGCAGGGTGAGACCTCATCTCAAAAACACCAACTTGAAAGTCAGCCGCCTCCAGGGACTGATCAGTGGGCCCCCCTGGCCCTGGGTAGAATGGAGAGGCTCCCACCGTAGTACCGTCCAGTATTGATGGTTGCCACAGCTTGGAAGGGGGCCCTTGTGCCCCACCCCCTGAAGTCAGTGTTGGCTGTACCACCTCCAGCTGCCCATCCCCAGCTATTTATTTATTTGTTTATTTATTTATCGTGTGCCAGTGAGGGTGGGGGCAGGGCGGGACCTCCCGCCACCTCCACCCCTGTTGTAACCAGTCCTTGAACTTAATAAAATGTGAGTGGGAGTGTCTGCACCCCAGTCTGCAGTGGGGAGTGGGGAGTCCTCCCTGAGCCTGCCTCCCTGAAGTACCAACACCCCCCCCCACCCACCCCCCCGCCGCAAGAAATGATGGCTCCCCTTCTGTGTTCCCAGCACAGATGCGCTTTGACTCCTGAACTTCTAGCAACTCAGACCTTGTGTGTCAGTTTAGTTCAGTCCTTTGAAAAGCCAGTGTTGGGGCAGGGGAGTCAGTTCAGTTGGTAAAATGCCCACTTTATAAGCACAAGGGCCAGAGTTTGAGCCCCAGAACCCACATGAAAATGCCAGGGGAGGTGGAGACAGGTGGATCCGTGGACTCAAAAACGAAGTGGGGCCGGGCGGTGGTGGCGCACGCCTTTAATCCCAGCACTCGGGAGGCAGAGCCAGGTGGATCTCTGTGAGTTCGAGGCCAGCCTAGACTACCAAGTGAGTTCCAGGAAAGGCGCAAAGCTACACAGAGAAACCCTGTCTCGAAAAACCAAAAAAACAAAAACAAAAAAAAAAAAAAAAAACGAAGTGGATGTTGCTGGAGGGGTAAACACTTGAAGGTCTCTGGCCGCCACACACGTGACCCACAGGGACAGGTAGACATATAGCCAGGTGCCTGCACTGCTCTTAGGAAATAGCAGGTATGTGATGCTGAGGGCTGGGCTGGGAGGGGGCTCAGGTAGATCAGGAGCCTCCTGTGCCTCAGGTACCAGCACCATAAAGAAAGAAGAAATGTGATGTGGACTCGGACCAGGGCGAACAGCTGATCTTTGCTTTGAACTAGAGATAGACATTTGCCCAGAAGGCTGTAGCCCCCTCCGGAGAGTATAGGAACAGGAGGGTACTGGATGAGGTCCCCACCCTCAGGCCATCTTGCCAACCCCTTCCTTAACTTTTAGATAATATAGCATTATGTACTCCAGAAAATCTGTCAAGACTGCAATTTCTTTGAAGGATGACTCATTCCTGACTCCCTGTCCCTGTTCAGTTTATCAGAACAGACACTATGAATCCACAATCCATTTGCTTCTCCATCTCCCATGGATGATGCATTTCACACGCCGCATATGACACCAGCATTCCTCAGGGCACTGTGCAGTGATTTAGAGCTTCAGCCTTCATGCAAAGTGCAGGACCTTGTCTCAAAAACACAAGAAAACCACAGCTGGAGGGAGAGCCCAGTTAAGAATGCACACTCGCCGGGCGGTGGTGGCGCACGCCTTTAATCCCAGCACTCGGGAGGCAGAGCCAGGCGGATCTCTGTGAGTTCGAGGCCAGCCTGATCTACAGAGCGAGATCCAGGACAGGCGCAAAGCTACACAGAGAAACCCTGTCTCGAAAAACCAAAACAAAAAAAAATGCACACTCTTCTTGGACTCAGATTAGCAGCTCAAAACTACCCGTAACTCCAGCTGCACCGGATCTGACCCTCTGTTCTGGCCTCTGACAGACACACATACATATTAGAAAGAAAAAAACAATAATAACATCTTTGAAGCTAAATGAAGCCCCAACAGGAGAGTGATTTAAAAGACATGAAGGCACAGCATGTGAGGGAAATAAGAACTCCTCTACACTTTTGTTTACATACTGTTTAGGGGAGAAAGAAAAGATACTCCTTGGCCCTCAGGAACCAATGGGCTGACTCATCCCTAGGAATACTTGGAAATTCAGAGGAAGAAAAGCCACAATGTCATTTTCAAAAGTAATGGAAGGTTTGAGTACAGTTAATATTCTATTGAGTTTGACTACAGTAAACATTAATTTCGCATTGCAGTAATTTTGCTTTTTTTTTTTTTTTTTTTTTTCGTTTTTCGAGACAGGGTTTCTCTGTGTAGCTTTGCACCTTTCCTGGTACTCGCTTTGGAGACCAGGCTGGCCTCGAACTCACAGAGATCCACCTGCCTCTGCCTCCCGAGTGCTGGGATTAAAGGCGTGTGCCACCACCGCCCAGCTGCTTTTTTAAAACGACTTAAGTGCTGGGCAGTGGTGGTGCATCCCTTTAATCCCAGCACTTGAGTCAGAGGCAGGTGGATCTGTGAGTTCAAGGCCTACAGAGGGAGTTCCAGGACTACACAGAGAAACTTTGTCTCAAAAAAAAAAGTTTCAAGTTTGTAAGCATTTTGCTTGCGCGCACGCGTGCATGTGTGTGTATGTGTGTGTGTGTGTGTGCATGATGTGTATGCCTGGTACCCATGGAGGTGTGGAAAAGGTATTGGACTCTCTGGAACTGGAGTTACAGGCAGCTGTGAGCCACCATGTGGGTGCTTGGAAGAAGACACACCTTGGAGGATCTCTATGCCTATCTATGCTGAGGTTTCACCAAAGGAAAACCAACCCTGAATGTGGGAAACATCATTCCACAGGTTGGGGACCCAGACTGACGAAGGAGAAAGAGAAAGCCGAGCCCAGCATTCACCTCTGTCTGCCTGCTGACGGCAAACACTGTAGCCAGCTGCCTCACACCTGCCGCCATGTCTTCCTCACCAGGATGGGCCGTTTCCCCTCAAACATCACCCTCCTCTCCCTTTGTTACTTACTGTGTACTCACAGCAACTAGAATCAGCACAGGAAACTGCTGTTGGAAGTGGGGCTACCGTTGTGAGAAGCCTGTGCATGTGGTTCATGGACCTTCTGAGCTGGTTTATGAAAGGAATGTTGAAAAGTCTGGAGCTGCTGGCTAAGAATCTCAGATGCTCTAAGCAGAGCTTAATGGGCCATTCTGGTCCTTTGAAGGCCAAAATACAAAGAGAAAGGTGAATAGTAAATACTGTGCTCACAAGGTTTCAGAGGGGGATGTGGACTCCGTCAGGAACTGGACTAAAGGCCATAGGTGTTCTAGTCTAGCCAAGAACCTAGCCATATGTCCTGAAAAGTTGTATGAGGCTGTACTCAAAAGCAATGGACTAGTTTGTTCAGAATTTTCAATACAGCTCAACATCCAAGCTGTGGCATGGTTGTGGCTCACCGTTCTTAGATCTCAAGTGAGTAAGAGCAGAAGGTTGCAGAGAAGCTGGGTAGAAAGAAAACAGTTATAATGGTTCAGGAAGTTAGTGCCATGACAGAGAAACAGTACTATGCCTGAGACAAGAGGAAAGATCCCTTGGGATCGAGACTGCAACCTCTGAAGGACACTCGCCTTGTGAAAATGAAGTCTTGAACCAGGTGGTGGTGGCCCACACTTTTAGTCCCAACACTCAGGAGACAGAGGGGCAGGCAGATTTCTGAGTTTGAGGCCAACCTGGTCTACAGAGGGAGTTTCAGGACAACCAAAAAGAAAAAAAAAAAATGCAGTCTTGAAAGCGGTCCAACTGAGACTGCTGGAGGATCCCCTGCTCAAACACCACCAGGGCACACAGAACACAATACGCCTGTGGCCAAGGGGCCCAGACCATGCATCAAGCTGTCAGCAGAACTAGGCAGCATATCCGCAAGGGGCTAGTTTTTCAAGCACACAAACTGCAAGTCTCCAGGTCATGGAGGTTCCAGGAAACTGCCAGGCCAGGCAATGTGTAGCAGCAGGGTTGGAGTCCCAGTCGGGAGGCCCTACGAGGCCATTATTACTTGAAGCTATGAGATTGAGGCTGAGTTAACCAGCTGAGAAAAGCTGCAGGCCGCAGAATTGGAGTGGGTGGGGCTGCTGGAGGGTGTTAGAGGCCGGGGTTTGCCAGATACCTGGCAGGAAGCTTCAGGGTCAGTATCAATGGGTTTCAGGCTTGTTTGTATCTGATCCCATCCTTCCCTGTGGGGATGGGAATGTTTACCACTGTATACTGGAAGCAACTTGCTTTTTAGTTTTTCTAAGAGTTCATGGCTAACGTTGTCTTGAGTCTCAGGAGAGATTTTGGACTTGGGGCTTTTTTCAAACAGTGTTAGAACTGTTTGGACTTCCAGAGATGGATTAAATGTCTTTTGTGATAAGAGATAAATTTGAGACTTTGGGGCCAGAGGTGAAGTGTGTTGTGTATTGAAGTGGAGCATTTGAGTATCAGGTTGACGAGAAATGGATTGTGGTGGTTCCTTTTCACTGTCCACTTGACTGGACTTAAAAGCACCTAGGCGACACATCGAGACGACAGGGCGTGCCTGTGAGGATGTTTCAAGAGAAGTCTTAACTGACGAAGCAAGTCCCATCCTGAATGTGAGTAGCACCATCCTAGGGGCTCGGGAAAAAAGGAGAAAGTGAGGTGAATACCAGCATTCATCTCTCTCTCCCCGAGTGCAGACACAACGTGACCAGCTGCCTCCCACTCCTCCCACTATGCCTTTCTTGATAGGATGGATGGTAACTTCAACCATAAGCCAAAACAAGCCCCTCACATTGCTTTTGTTGGATAGCTTTGTCACAGCCAAGAGAAAATTGAAATACAATGATTTCGGAGTAATACGCTAAAGCTTAGGCCTGAGCCCTGGAGGCTGGGGCTTCTGAGCAGAAGAGGACCGACCCCAGATGGGGACCAAACTGGATGAGAAGGTGGCTGCCTGGAAAGCTGGCACAGGGGGCGGCCCCAAGGAGGTGCAGTGGGGGAGGGTACCAGCACAAGCTAGCAGAGGGTGTCAGGAGTTGGAGGCACCCCCCCACACACCCTTCTGCCCTTCATGAAGCCGTTTTTGAGGTCCCTGGGCCCACGCTGTTTTCCTCAGCTCCAGCTCCCTGTGAGAGCACAGCCAGGCGCCCTCCCTCTAGTTTCCACATCCTTAACCTGCAATATAAGATGTGGGGGAGCAGGTCAGGCATGGCTCTCTGGGGTCCCTCCCTGCTCTGTCTTCAAGGACTCCATGTGGGAGCCAGCTTGGTGGGTGCCGTGGATGGTACCCATGTGCTCCATGGCTCGCTGCCAGTGCTGGCTGAAGGCGGTACAGACCGCGTCAGGGCTGGGGAGGAGCTGGAGGGCCGGGAAGGGCCTTGCTGGCTGGGACCTGTATGGACAAGCTAAGGCCAGATCCAAGGGCTAAGCTGCAGGACAGAATTCCAGAGGGCTCTGCTGGCAGCTGCGGGACTTGATCTGAGGGAGAATCTCCAGGGCCGGGCTTTGGCCTTGGGGAAGGAGGAGGGAGAAAACATATCCTCAATACCTGCAACCCTCAACTCAGCCAGGAATGATTGACATCATTGCTACTTTCCAGGGTCTGAACGTTATTCAGAACAGCCAAGGCCCTGGGCTGCAGCCCCCAGATCCATCTTTCCCCTGCTCCTCCTGCCTCTGCTTGGGATCTGGCCACAGCTGCTGTTCCCTGGGCACAAGTTCACCAGGTGGGCAGACACTAGGGTGAGATGATATGCTCAGATGAGATAGGCTATGAAAGCAAGGCGCCGGGCATTAGGCCCGACAGATAAGTGGGTGCCACCCCCACGAGGCCCTGAGGACTTCAGGGAGGGCACAGAAGGGACTTTATCTCTGTCCGCCCTGCCTTAAAAACCATAGTGCCTGTTACAGGGGATACTAGCATCTGGCAAATCCACACTACAACATAGGTGGGCGAGGAAGGTAACCTTGGAAGAGGGGACAAGGGGACTATAAAACCTAAACTCAGCTAGGCATAATGACTCACACCTGTTATCCTGGGCAGGACTGCTTCAAGTTCCAGACCAGCCTGGGTTACATAGTAAATTCCAGGTCAGCCTGGGCTACAGAGTGAGATGGTCTCAAAACCCCCATGAGCTCCATTTTTTTTAAAAAAAGGTCACCTATGACCTGAGTCCTGCCCTACATTACCCTCAGGCAGGAAAGCAGGACTTCAGGCACAGTTACAAATAGAGACACTGAATATGCAGGCTAGAAGCAGAAGCTGAGTCCCCAGCTCCCAGTTAGGAGTCTGATCCTCATACCATGTTCCTCCATGGCCTGCCTGTGCAGACTGGCTAGAAGGGTCCTCCCCACTCACTTCCTGGTGCAGGTCTTCCTATCCAGTCATGACCTGGCAGGGACAGCTCCTAGAGATCTGTGTTCCCAGCACCTGGGTTGGCCTGGCAATTGCCTGCCTCATCTCTGGTCCTCTACCTGGAATTCTGCCTGATGTGCCCAGTTCCTGATGTGGCAGAGGGGCACACACGGAAAGAGTCAAGGACCTGGGTGGGGCCCTGACAGTCCCTCTCTGTGACTGAAGGCTGGGGAGGCCCCACAGGAAAGATTGAAGCTTCTGTGGTTAGTTTTCCTGGTAGCTGCCTGAAGGCGGGGCTGGGGACTGATAGGCAGCCCAGCCTCACTCCAGATCTGACAGCATCTCTCTCCTCCCATCCTGGGTGCGCTTTCCTCGTCTGGAAGAAGGAGCTAGAGATTGAGCCTGGGAGGGCAAGGCAGAATCCTGGCCTGGCCTCCAGATGTGGCTGACTCATGATTCCACATCTGCATTCCTCTTCCAAGAGGACAGTTTCAAAAGGGGAATGGCAACATGGACTCCCTATACTCTCCATGCCCTCCCCATCCGATTCCCCAGTGTGAACTGAGAACCCCTCTAACTAACCAGAGATTTTAGGGTATTAGAGGGAGCTCTGGCAGCCGACAGGCGGGGCTTGGCCTCTATATCAATTAAAGAGATAAGTAGGGGGTAGAATGCTGCTTGCTTAGCATGGACAAAGGCCTGCGGTCAATCCCCAACAAGGCATAGACCAGGAATGATGTCACAGGCCTGTAATCCCAGTATTTAAGAAGCAGGAACAGGAAGATCAGAGGTTTAAGGCATAGCAAGTTCGAGGCCAGGCTGCGCTGCATGAGACTCTCTCAAAAGAGGCTAAGAGGGTAATGGTAAAACACACAGATTTAGTCAATGTGGCCACACTGGGAAGGGGAACAGATAAAGGGATCCAGCAACCCCAAGTCTTTTTTTAGGGTGCTAATGTGTGTTGGTTTTTGAGGAGGGGGCAGTTGTTGCTGTATTAGCTGTCAATGTTTTATTTATATATTTTTTATTTTTTTGGCTTTTCGAGACAGGGTTTCTCTGTGTAGTTTTGCACCTTTCCTGGAACTCACTTTGTAGACCAAGCTGGCCTCAAACTCACAGAGATCCACCCGCCTCTGCCTCCCGAGTGCTGGGATTCAAGGCGTGCGCCACCACTGCCTGGCTCGGTCAATGTTTTAGATATATATTTATTTTTTGAGACAGGGTTTCTCTGTGTAGTCCAGGCTGTCCTGGAACTTGCTCTGTAAACCAGGCTGGCTTTGAACTCACAGAGATCTGCCTGCTTCTGCATGCTGGGTGCTGGGATTAAAGGTCTTGCCACCACTGCCCAGCTTGCATTAATTTTTATTTTTATTTTATTTTATTTATTTATTTATTTATATATTTTTTAAAGATTTATTTATTTATTATGTATACAGAAGAGGGCGCCAGATCTCATTACAGATGGTTGTGAGCCGCCATGTGGTTGCTGGGAATTGAACTCAGGACCTCTGGAAGAGCAGTCGGTGTTCCTAACCTCTGAGCCATCTCTCCAGCCCCCTTATTTATTTATTTGTTTGTTTGTTTGTTTATTTGTTTATTTTTTAGCCAGGGTCTCATGTAGCCAATGGTGGCCTTGAATTCCTAATCCTCCTGCCTCAGCCTCCCAAGGGCTGGTATTACAGGCATGAGCCACCATGCATTTTAAGCTTAAATATTGGAAGAATTGGGGCAGATAGCGAGAGGTACGCATACTTGAACAGGCGGCCCTGCAGAATGGTCCAAAAGAAGTCCCGTTGCGTAAGGGGACAGGCAGGTTCTCAGGAGAGGGTCACTCCCGCTCCCGGGGTTACAGACTCACCTCAGGAACAGTTGCCCTCACGTGGGGGAGGGGCTGTCCTGTGAGGCTTTGTTCTTTCCAGAATCCAAGGTGACTGCAGACTGGGGACAGTGACTTGTCTCTGTGCCTTTGGCTTAAGAAGGAGGATGAGGTAGGTCAGGAAGGCTGAGTCAAGCAGGAATGTGAGCCAAAGGTGACAGATTCAAGACAACGCAAGAGAGGGCGGACTCATCCTTTCAGTAGCCTGGGTCTCAGTGAGCCTCCCTAAGTCACATCTCACTCCGTAACTGTCTGTAGCTCCCCAGGACCCGCAGGCCAAGCGATAATGAAACCCTTTATCCGGCCCACAAGGCCCCTCATGATCCTGCCTCCTACTGTCTCCTCACACTCATCGGCTTGTTCCCCAGACCTGTGCTTCTCAACTCACAGCCTTTGCCGAGTCGGAATGCTGGGTCCTTCAAGACCCCGCTTCACATCCCAGTCTCCATCCCACCCCAGTGGGTGTCTGCGCCTTCCCCAGAGCCAGCACAGCGTTATTTAATTAGACTCCCGGTCAGATTCCATCCAAGCCGTGGATTCTGAGAGCAGGGACTGGGAGGGACTCAACTTTGAATCCCCCGAGGCCGGCCCAGGGCTAGACACATAGTAGGTGCTCAGGAAAATGTCTGCTAAATGGATGGCCATGTCTGGTCTCCAAAAGGGAGAGCGAGGCCAAGGGTGCAGAGCCGGCACACCCTCGGCTGCCTCTTAGGCCCAGGGATGTCAGAGCCAGGGCACTCAGAACTCTCTTGCAGGCCCTGCAGTGAAGTCCAAGGTATGAGCCAAGGACACCAGCGTCAGACCTGGCGCCCAGCCCAGTCTTTCTTTAGCCCCAGTGAGCAGCGGCGCGGAGCTGTGGCCACAGTCGGCGGCTTCCGGGGAAATCCCGGGTGGGGCCTGGGCTTCGTGGTCCTGCTCAGCCTTCCACAGCCAGAGGCCCAGCCGGAGCCACACCCTGGTCTGCCAGGCTGCAGCCTCTTCGAGGAGCCCTGCTCTAACTCTGTGCAGGCATCTCCTCACACATACCCCCACCAGCTGCGCTGGGCCCCGGGGGCTCTCTGCCTGCTGCCCCCCCCCCCCCCGGCCCCTTCCCGCCAACTCTTGAGCCTAACTCATCCCCAAACTATTTTCCACTGGCTCCCCCAATCTCTGCCACAGCACAAATCTTTTTTTGGTGGGAGGAGAGGGATGGGGAAGAATAAGGGGCGGCGCTTGGACCCTGTGGGCGGGGCCAAGGGGAGGCGCTCGCGGATTGGTCACCTCGGCTCTAAAACTGGCTTTATAATCCATTAACTCCGCCTCTGGTACCGCCCCCCCACCCCTGTCCTGACATGCAATTGGCTTAGCCCACCGGAGGGGCGGGACTCACCGGGTCTGGTCCAGTTAAAAGGGTCGTGGAGGGCTTGGGGCCGGGTCACTCGGGTGGAGTCTGCAGACAGCTGGTGCAGCAGGTCGCAGGAACCTTCGCTTGGCTTCAGTCATGGCCTGTGTGAGTGCGAGACCCTCTACTCCAAGGTCTAGGGGATCGAGCAGAAGCAGATGGGCATAGGAAAGTGGCCAGTTTGGGAGCTGCTTCTAGTCCCAGCTGTGCGGCCTTGGGCAGGTGCTTTCTCGGATCCTCAGTAGCCACATCTGTAAAATGGGGGTGGGTGTCGTAGTCCCCCCTAAAGCCTTGCGCCTCTCTGGCTTAAGAGTGTTCTGGATTTCTTCGAGTTCCCGCAGCAAGGTCCCATATTCTGCCACTTTGTAGTTTTCTGAGAAGTGGGAGTGGGAAGGGTGTGGCCTGGGGAGGAGAAAGGGGGGGGCAGGGGGACATTTTGGCCAAGGCCCCTCGCTTATTGCTTCCCTCTCCTCTCCTCTCGAGGCCCCTGACCCCTCCCCCGCTGCAGCTGTCCCCAGTCACAGAACCAGGGCCCAGTAGATCACCCTCTGCTCCAGAAAAACTTAAAAACCTCCCGGGCCCTAGATAAGCCGCAGGCCAGGCTGGGGCTCCTCGTGGTTGCTGGTTAGGTGGGGGCCGAGAGAACTGCGTGCCTTTGCACAAACAGACACCCAGGCTGTGACTAACCTTTAGGGACAGGGTTCAAATGTCAGAGAAACCCCTCGCACAAATGAACTCCTGTCAACCCACCCAGTGCCCAGATATCTGCTGGGCTCTCCCCTAGCTTGCTAAATCCATGATACTGCACTCCTGCGGGGCGGGCCCTGCCCCTCGGCTTCTGCACCCCAGTCTGTGTGCCCTCTGGGCAGAGAAGAGAGCCCTGAGGGGAATTGGAGAGGCCCCAGGCTGCTTTCTCTCTCCCGGAGGAGCCACCGACATTTCTATTCAGCTGAATGAGGACTTTGGAGGTCCACACTCCATCTTCCCCTCCACTCCAAGTAAAAAAAAATTCTCCAAGCTGACCACGGTGAATCTTCTAGGCTCTGTCCTGTAGGACAGCCCTAAGTTTCAAATTAGCAGGCCCTTCTGGGAGTGGAGACTGTCCCTAACCACAGGGACAATCCAGACTAGAACTTACACCTTGTCCTGTCCGCCCCACCCCACCCCACCCTCTAGGCTTCCCCTAGGGCTGGTCAGGATACCCAGGGTGGGAATGACCGCATGCCCACACACACACCCCAGGCCACTGCTGGTAGCTCCGGCCATGTCCTAACTGGGCCCTAACTGCAGCTAGGTGGTCTTGTCTCCGCAGGGTCTGGTCGCAAGCAACCTGAATCTCAAACCTGGGGAGTGTCTCAGAGTTCGGGGCGAGGTGGCCCCCGACGCCAAGAGGTGAGAATGGAGCGGGGCTGGGGGGTGGCGGTGGCAGAGGCGGGGTTCGCAGGCCATGGGGTCCTGAGGCTGGGGATGGGCGTGGCCGGCCAGAGCCGCTTCTCCCCAGCCCGCCGGGGGTTAATGGCCAGCTGCAGATGCTGCGTTTTCTGGGTGAGTCACTTCCTCGCTGGGTCTGGTCCACCTCACCGTGGTCGCCCCTTCCCTCCCGCCCCCTCTCTCCGGGATGGAGTTTCTTAAACTAAACCAGCTGCTGCCTCAAGAGCTACCCTGGCTTGTCCCCTCCCCTTCCGCCTGGGGTGTGTAAGGGGGGGGGGGTGTGCAGCAAGGGAGGGGTCACCCACGTGCCTGCTGCCTGCGCGCGGGGCGGGGGGTAGGGGGGGGGGTAATGGGCTCAGTCTTTTTCTTTCAATGCTTCCCTCTCAGTCCCATGCCTATTTTCTCAGCAGCCATGTGACCTTAGACCAGTCACTCAAGCTCGGGAAGTCTACGAAAGACTTTTTTTTTTTTTCTTTTCTTCTGGGAAGGCAGGGTCTCAGGGTCTCACTCTGTAGCCCTGGCTAGCACGGAACTTACCATGACTACCAGGTTAGCCTCCAAGGAGACCCACAGGTTTCTGCCTCCCGAGTGCAGGGACTGAAAGCGTGCACCTCCACACGCCCCACCCGGAAGAGCCTGGGTTTCCTAATAAAGCCAGAGGGAAAGTTGTGGTGTGGAGAAAGCCAGGGGCCAGATTTATCAAGGCAGCTGGCTGAGCGCCTGGGCCCTCTTTTTTCTTTCTTCCTACCAGAGACCTCGGTGGCAAGTACTGCTAACCAGGCCCCATGCAACAAATCAAATCCGAGATTATTATTTTTGCATTTTTATTCCACAATGATGGAGCATCTGCGGCGTGTCCTGGTCTGTGCTGGGCACCAGGGACTCGGGTACACAAGACAGGACAGTATCTGGAAGGTCTCCCCCGCTTGACTGAAGGGGCTGACCCCAATTAATATCTGGGAGAGAGATCCCTTCAGGGCAGCCCTCCATTGCACAGACAGGAAAGAAACCGTGGCTCAGAGAGGAATGGCGGGGTCTAACTCAACTCACACAGAGAGGCCAGAATGAGAATCCAGGTTCCTGGTCTTCCTGTTGACCGGGTTTGAACAAGGTGCATGAATGGCCAGCGGCTGATGTTGCATTTTCTCGGTGAGCTTTGGGTCTCGAGCTAGCCAGCATGGCCTCAAGCCTGCCTGTCACTCCCTAGCTTTGTGCTGAACCTGGGGAAAGACAGCGACAACCTGTGCCTGCACTTCAACCCCCGCTTCAACGCCCACGGGGACTCGAACACTATCGTGTGCAACAGCAAGGATGGCGGAGCCTGGGGGCCTGAGCAGCGGGAGCCTGCCTTCCCCCTTCCAGCCTGGGAGCACCGTGGAGGTGGGCAGGACCGGGTCCTGGGTGGGCAGGACCGGGGCTGGGCCGGGCCCTGGGTGGGCGGGACCGGGTCCTGGGTGGGCGGGACCGGGCCCTGGGTGGGCGGGACCGTGATGGCTTCAGTGTTCAGAGACTGGCTGCCCCTTCCTGGCTGTGTGATTACCAGCGTCGTGCCGCCCTGAACCTGATGGGACTCACCCGTGTGGGAGCTGCTGTCGCCCGGGCTCTGAGCCGCACTCCAGGGTGTCGCTCACTGCCCTTCTCCGCCCACCAGGTGTGCGTCACCTTTGACCAGGCCGACCTGACCATCAAGCTGCCCGATGGACATGAGTTCAAGTTCCCCAACCCGCCTCAACATGGAGGCCATCAACTACATGGCGGCGGATGGCGACTTCAAGATCAAGTGTGTGTCCTTTGAGTGAAGCCAGCCCGCCCGTAGGCCTCAATAAAGGCAGCTGCCTCTGCCTCCCACAACCCAGACCTTCATGTGAGAGTGTTTGTGTGTGTCTGTGTGAGCGGGCCTGGTCCATTTTCACTTCCATTCACTCCTCATGTGTCCCTCTTGGTCCCAGGGGCCTGTCTTCTTCCCCCATTCTCCAGGCCCAGCAGAGCCCAGCACAGAGAGGGCTTAGCGACCAAAGAGGGTGAACCAGTCCCACGGTGACAGGGACAGAACGGGGAGGTGGAGGAGGGATGAACAACAGGACCTCATTTACCTTCCCGAGGGCCAGAAAGCTACTGGGCACATACCCATGAGGCTAGGGCGGGCCGATCGCCAAGTGTTCAAGACCAGTCTGGACTAGTTATTGAGATCAGGTCAGCCTGGGCTACGTGGTGGAGTCAGCTGGGACTAGTGTGCAGCCCTATACTATCAAGTACTTGGGAGACTGAGGCAAGACGATCACTTCGGACTAGCTTGGGCAACACAGCCAGACCTCATGTAGAACGGGATAGGAAGGCGAGGCACTAGAGGCTGTTGCTACAGCCCTGTGCCTATTAGCTGATCTCTCTGAGTCTTGGTTTATCGTTTCTACGTGGGGAATGAAACACAATTCACATGAGGGCTGTTGTGTAGTTAAATGAGATTTTAAGGAGGAGGCCAAGTCCTGCTTGGCTACACCATGGTCAATGCCCTGTAGTTTCTGGTCTCTTATACTACTTTTGTGGTGGTGTTTGTTTTTTTTTGAGACAGGGTTTCTCTGTGTAATAGCCCTGGCTGTCCTGGAACTCACTATGTAGACCAGGCTGGCCTCAAACTCACAGAGATCCACCTGCCTCTGCCTCCAGAGTGCTGGAATTCAAGGCGTGGGCCACCACTGCCTGGTTCTTACTGCCTTTTTATGCCTACCGATGTGAAGGGGAGAAAATGGGCTCTGAGGGGACAAAATGACTCCTCAGTAGCTGAGCACATGGGGAAGCAGGTTTCCTGACTTCATGATCCTCAGCCACATGGCTACTCTCCTGGAGTCCAAAGGCAGCTAGAAGACTAGGCTAGAAGCTGCTGACACTGTGGCCCTGGACAGGTCCCCTCCCAAACAATGGGAACCTAGGCTAGGGTCGCAGCCCTTTAATGTGGTTGAGGGTTCTGAGTGGGCCCCTTCATGGACATGGGGCAAGGAATGGGGTTGGGAGGCAAGTCTTCCAGAGGGCAGGTAGCTCGCTGGGCTGGCAGAGACAGGTATGCCTGCCACTGTGTGCTCACTCTTGGCTTCCAGAGGCAGGTGTCTTCCCAACACTAGCCCAGGTTCTCCTCCCTTGGGATGCTGTTCTTGGTTGAGTCCTGTCCCACTCAGCACAAGTAACTGCAGTAGGTCCGTGGGCCGCCATTGTCCACCCCTAACACACACACAGACACACAGACACATACATACACACACACATTCTCCCCAGGAAACAGCTGAAGGAACTGAGCCAAGGTTCTGGAAGGCTTCAAATATGAACCTTATTAGGCTCTCTGAAATCCGGGGTATAATATCCTGAAGCTGGGGGGCAGGCACATGTGAAAGCTGCGATCTCTAGGACATCTGGCTCCCTCCTGGCAGAGTCTCTTGCATCCCCTAGTCTCAGTTTCCCCATCCATAGCAGGATGGAAGAGTTCTCATGTTGGTGGGTCCCCTGGGATTCAGCAAAGGGGGCACCCTTAGGAGAAGGCCAAAGATAACGGAATCCACGTGCTTTGGGCTCCCGTGAGACACACCCCGTCCACATCACTATGCTTCTCTGAGGCTCCCCAGTGGCCTCTAGAGAGAAAGCTTTGGAAGTGTGGCTGTGGAGGAGGCGCCCTCTGCTGGGCTTCAAAGAAAATGTCCCTTAGACTCACCATAGGTTCTCCCCACTAGGCTCGTGCAAGGGATGATGGAAGGGCAGAGGAGAGAGCCCTGAGGTAGAGAAGGAGAGAGACCACTGGGCATGGAATCAGAGAGACCGTAGTTCGAATACCAATTCCCCTGCTGTGTGTTCTTGAACCCGCTACACCGCGTCGCTGTGGCTCAGCATCCCTTTCTGTTGCATTGAGTTAACAGTGGTGTATACTCTGGTTGCTGAGATTCACCCGAGTGATGAAGAGATGTGTGGTGGCTGGCACCTCTGAAAATGGTTCCCCTCATCCACTTTAAGGCTCAGGGTTTCCCAGGAGCCTAGTAAACCGGTCTAGAGAAGTTAAAAAGACTACTTAGGCCACTGGTGCCAACCTCAGCACACACCCACCCCTCTGCCCAGCAGGCCTCAAGCTCCCTGTGGAGGGAGCCAAGGATGATCTTGAAGGTCTGAGCCTCTTGCCTTTGCCTCCGGACTGATGATGGATCAGCGCTCGACTGTGTAGCCTCAGGCTGTAGCTAACTGTCTTCCAGTGAAATGGGAGTCAGCCCTCCACACAGCGAGTAAAAATAGCTGAAGAAACAGTCACTGCCTTTGTCTTCTCGCTGCTTCCCATGCGGCCTCCCCTGCTGCCTCTGGCACTCAGCGGATACTCAATAAATGCAAAAATAATTGCAAGCAGAAATCTAGCCAATACGAGTGGAGTGTGGGACAGCCACGCTGACACTGGGTAGCGTATTTCACTCTCCCTGGGGAGCTAGCTGTCACGGAGATGTCATGGCCCCCCTAGGCCCATAGCTGGATTGAGGGAGGGGCAGTCCTGCAGAGCTCTCTCCTGAGGTCCCCAGCCAGCAGCCATCTCGTTCCTGTCTCTGAAACACCCAAGAAGCCTGGAAGGGTGGGTAGGACCACACTGTGTACCGGGCCGTGGCTCTGGTCCCACTGCCTACGGAGTGGCTTTGATCCAGTCACGTTCCCTCTTTAAGCCTCCTCGTCTGTAGAACAGGGATCAAAACTGTATTGACCTGACAGGAAGGCTGTAAGGATCACCAAGGGGTGAGGCTGGAGAGATGGTTTAGTGATTAAGAGCACTTACTGCTCTCCCAGAGGACCTGGGGTCAGTTCCCAGCACCTACACAGCAGTTCACAACCATCTGCAACTATCTGTAACTCCAGTTCCAGAGGATCCAACTGTTGTTTTTTTTACTCTGTACTCTTTTTGGCTCTTTTGGGGGCCCACCACATAGCTCCCAAATAAATCACACGGAGTTTTATTCTTTCTTATGAATGCCTGGCCTTAGCTTGGCTTGTTTCTAGTCAGCTTTTCTTTTCTTTTTTCTTTTTGGTTTTTTTGAAACAAGGTTTCTCTGGGTAGCCTTGGCTATCCTGGAACACACTCTGTAGACCAGGCTGGCCTCGAACTCACAGAGATCCACCTGCCTCTGCTCCCAAGTGCTGGGATTAAAGGCGTGCACCACCACCACCACCAAGCTAGCCAGCTTTTCTTAACTTAAATTACCCCATCTATTTTTTGCCTCTGAGCTTTTAAGTTTCTCTATTCTGTGTACCTTTCTTTCCTTCTTACTCCGTGGCTGGCTGTGTAACTAGGTAGCTGGCCCCTGGCCTCCTCCTCTCCTTCTTTTCTTGTTCCTTGATCTTGTTCCTTCCAGATTTCTCCTCCTATTTATTCTCTCTGCCTGGCAGCCCCACCTATCTTTTCTCCTGCCTAGCTATTGGCCATTTAGCTCTTTATTAGACCATGAGATGTTTTAGACAGGCACAGCAACACAGCTTCACAGAGTGAAACAAATACAACATAAAAGAATGCAACACATCTTTGCATCATTAACAAATATCCCACAGCATAAACAAATCTAACACACCAACTAATATTCTACAACATCTAACACCCTCTTCTGACCTCTTCAGGCAAAACCCCATATAAGTAAAATAAATTACAAATAATAGTAATTAAAAAATTGCACAGACTGGCAGCTAGCTGGTGCACACCTTTAATCCCTCACTCGGTAGCCAGAGTTCTGTGAATTTGAGTTTGAGGCCAATCTGGTTTATATAGTGAGTTCCAGGACAGCCAGGGCTATGTAGAGAGACCCTGTCTAAAAAAAAAAAAAAAAAAAAAAAAAAAAGGATCCCAGGCCACAGCCTCCGCTGTGAATGATCCATAGATCATGGGGGAGGAGTCTGAGAAACAGCTGGCCAGAGAAGCAGCAGCTGTGACTTACCAAGTCAGGCCACAGACCTTGTGTTTAGTCCACAGCCACAGGGGAGGAGGGAGCAGCCGGTGGTAGCCCCGCAGCAGAAGGCAGCTCTCTGCTTCTTCAGGAGGCACAGTGTGGCTGGGGCAATGCCTCTACCCAGATGGGAGATGCCAAGGGTGGCGGGAGGGCTTGGCCCTAAGGGAGCAGAAGTGACCACTCAGAAGCACATCTGTCCAGTACCCTGAAGCCTTTTTCTCTAGGCATGATCTCAGGTAGCCCAGGCTGGACTCTAGCTTTGTATGTATTGGAGGATGACCTTGAACTCCCGATCCCTCATACTAGGATTACAGAATGTGTTACCATGCCCAGCTTGGGGACCCCCACTTTGAAGACAACGTCTTCTCAGCATCCAACATGGAGTCCCCAAGTGGGGGACCCTTATGGGAGGAATCCGACATCTATGGGGTGTCATACCTGCTGTAAGTGAGGCTCCTTCCAAAAATCATCCTTACAGTCTGCATCCTGCCTTTCTAAAGCAGACAACTTAGCTACTGGGGGAGTGGCCAGGGAGCTGGTAAGGGACACCAAAGACAGGCAATCAGGCTCATGTTTGAGCTCAGTCCTCTTCCTCCCTCTTGGTGTTTTGTTTGTTTGTTTGTTTTGTTTTTTGGTTTTTTTTTTTTTGTTGTTGTTGTTGTTTTTTTGAGACAGGGTTTCTCTGTGTAGCTGGCTGTTCTAGAACTCACCCAGAAGACCAGGCTGACCTCACAGAAATCCGCTTGCCTCTGCCTCCTGAGTACTGGAATTAAAGGTGTGTGTTACCATACCCAGCATACCATACCATGTCCTTTCTTAAATGACAGCTTGCCTCTCTGTGTGCCTGGCCCACGGTAGGCATTCACTACTGGCTCTCTGGCTTCTGTCTGAAGGAGGACTGGATCCCAAGAGCCTGGTTTTTGTCTGTTACCCTGTGTTTCATCACCTGTTCTGGGCCCCTCCCTGCCCTCCACATTGCTGGAGACAATCCTGACCTCCTGCAACGTGCTGAGCGTCTTCTTGCGGCAGAAGCTTCATCCCCTGCACTATCTTTTTTTTTTTTTTTTTTTTTTAAAGATTTATTTTATTATGTATACAGTGTTCTGCCTACATGTATTCCTGCAGGTCAGAAGAGGGCGCCAGATCTCATTACAGATGGCTGTGAGCCACCATGTGGTTGCTGGGAATTGAACTCAGGACCTCTGGAAGACCAACCAGTGTTCTTAACCTCTGAGCCATCTCTCCAGCCCCCCCTGCACTATCTTGATCAGGGTCACAGGGTCAGTCCTTACAGCCAAGAACATCAGCCATGTCTTCCGCACCCAGCACGAGACTTGACAGAACCAAACGCACATAGCCTTGAGAATGGGGGAAGTCTATTATATAACGGAGTCACTAAAACCCCTGTCCGGTGTTACTTACCCAATGCTTCAAATTCAAACCCTTGTGGTGGTTAGCAGAAGGGGTGTTGTTAAACTCTCTTTCCATACTTGGGGAAACTGAGGCACGTAGCTGGATGTGGCTTGTGCACCAAACCTGAGTGTGGCCAAGCACTGTGTTATACACTCCTGACACCACTCACTTGTCCCACCACAGTCAAAGTGTATTGCCTGCAGGACCAGTATTCGGGGCCATCCGAGAATGTGCTGGAAATGGATATTCTGTCCAAATGTGCTGAACCACAACCCCTGGATCTGGATTTCAGCAAGCCTGCTAGGACATCTAGTGCATGCCAAAGTTCTAGGACCACTGCTTTGCAATAACCCTGCCAAGTCCCTACAATCATCTGTACTTTATAGACAGGTAAGTGAGGCACAAAGAAAAAGGCAGGGGGTAGGGACAGTGAGATGGCTCGCTCAATACCTTAAGCTCTTACTTCTCTTGCAGAGGACCTGGGTTTGATTCCCAGCACTCACATGGTAACTCACAACCATCTGTAACTCTATGTGCAGGGGATCTGATACCCTCTTCTGGACTTGCAAGCACACCACTCATGTGGTACATATAAATTCACTCAGGCAGTTGTTTTTCTTCTTCTTTTTTTCTTCTTCTTCTTCTTCTTCTTCTTCTTCTTCTTCTTCTTCTTCTTCTTCTTCTCCTCCTCCTCCTCCTCCTCCTCCTCCTCCTCCTCCTTCTTCTTTTTAAATCTTATTTGTTTGTTTGTTTAGTTTTTTTTTTTTTTTTTTTTTTTTGTGACAGGGACTTTCTTTTATGCAGTTCTGCTCGGGCTGACCTGGAACTTATAATGTAGACCAGGCTGGCCTCGAACTCATAGACATCTGCCTGCCCCTGCCTGCCAATTGCTGGGGTTGAAGATGTGCGCCACCACCACCTCGTTGTTTTAATCTTAAAAAAGCAAAAAAGGCAGTCAGTCGCTCCACGGCCACGCAGCTGGTAGATGAGTACCAGTATTTGAATCCAAGTAGTTTCCCTCGCTCATGGAAATCACCGAAGAGTTGATATCAGAATTCAATTAGGATCAGTTTTGTTTCATTTGTTTGGTTTTGTTTTTTTTCGAGACAGGGTTTCTCTGTAGATCTGGCTGACCTCGAACTCACAGAGATCTGCGGACCTCTGCTGGGATTAAAGGCATGCGCCACTACCTCCCGTCTAGGATCAGTAGTTTTTAGTCATTCATGAATAACTCCATATTGTGCACCTGTTAGGGCCAGGCTAGGTGATGGAATCGGGGAGCCTAGTTCTCACTGAAGCCATTCTGGGAAAATCGGTCAGAAGACCTGAAGCAAAGCTGTGCGAGACAGGATGGGAGGCTCCTTTAAAAGGCGGAGACAAGTTGGCGGAACTATGGAACGAGGCCACTACGAGCGCTCTTCCGGAAACCTGAACTGTTACACTCGGAAGTGTTTTAGGCTAGCGGCAGCCACGCTACCGGAAGCTAGCTTCCCTGGTATGGGGCGCAACAAGAAGAAGAAGAAGCGAGATGGCGATGACCGGCGGCCCCGGCTCGTCCTCAACTTCGATGAAGAGAAGCGGCGGTGAGTGGCAGGGTCGAACCGGATTCCCGTCGGGCTGCCGGGAGAGGCCTGGCCAGGTCCAGGGCACGCACGTTCACGCAAGAGTCCTTCCGGCCCCGCCCCTGGACGTGCCCGAAGACCTCCGCTTTCCCCGCCTGGTGGGATGGAGTCGCCCGCTCTCCGCGCGCAGGTTCTGGGGTGCGCAGGGCTGTGCAGCCTGGTCCGTGGTCCCTGCACACCGCCGGCTCCCGACGAACAACGAGCGAGTGGGATGAGAGCGGTTTATGTTCATTCATTAACTCATCATACTGTGTCCCAGCCAAGCTTGGGACCCGGCGCTTCGGTGTCACCGTGGATAAATGACGCTGTAGTGAGTCTGCGAAAGCTCTAATGCAGCGCACCAAAGGGACCTGCAATGGCCAGGCCTGGTGGTGTAGACCTGTAGTCTTAGCCACTCGGGATGCTGAGGCAGGGGAATTGCAAAGTCAAGGGCTACAGAGAGAGTTCAAGACCAAGTCTGGGCGATTTGTAGAGTCCCTGTGCCCAAAGCAATGTAAACTAATTAGTTTAGGTTTAACCCTCCAGTACAACAGCAAAATCGGGAACAGAGCAGGGATCAGATAGGAGGAGGAAGCAAGAGTCAGGAAGGTGGGCGGCACCCCTAGGTCCCACCCCACCGGTGGGCTTAGGGGTCAGATGTCATTGAGGACTGGGTATTGGTTGGTTCAATAAAAGAGTTTTGGGATCTGGGTGCAGGCGTTCTTGGAAAGCCCTACTAGAGGTGACACCTCCCAGTATGGAAGCAGCCCCCACTTGCTCCGTCTCTACCACCTCATGTGTACCCACCAAGGGGGAAGAAACAGGTGAAGTAGGTGCCCTGGAGAAGGAAGCCTGGGAAAAAGCAGCCTTCTGTCGCACATTGTATGACGATGTTGTGGTCAGTGATGGAGCGTGTGAGACTGTCCCTTACGGCGTAGGTGTGTGATAGGTTATACCACCTAGGATTATATGTAAATACACTGTGATGCTCTAGCCAGGACTAGCAACGTGTTTCTTGTAAGGTACTCTTGTCATTGAATGCCTCCTAACCATGTTCTCTGTGAGCTTGGATGAGCACCCTAGTCTCCCGCAGTGTCTTTATCTGTCAAATAAGGACAGGCCGTGGAGAGTTAGAATGGGTTAGTGGGTGAGATAGACCCTGGCCCTTCTCTCCTCATGGCTCCTCCTGACTCTCCCCTGCTTCCTTCCTGCAGGGAGTACCTGACAGGCTTCCACAAACGGAAGGTGGAGCGGAAGAAGGCGGCCATCGAGGAGATAAAGCACCGACTGAAGCAGGAGCAGAAGAAGCTCCGGGAAGAGGTGAGGTGCGGAGGAGGGTGCGGGGCCAACTCCCAGGGGAGGGGCAGAGCGGAGGGTGTGTGAGCATGGCTGGAGCTGTTTGCACAGGTAGACACTGGGGGTGTGTGAAGGATGAGTCTCCTCTTGCGTTTGCTCTAGGAACCATGGTCCCACACCATGGAAGTGAACGGGGCTGTTGCCTGGGATGGACTGAATGGCCATTCTCACTGTGTGCCTTCCTGTTTGGTATCTTTTTCTGTGACCGTGATTTAAAAAAAAGTTCCTGACAGAGCAGCTTAGGGGAGAAAGGGTTTATTCTGGCTTTCAGCTCAAGGGCACAGTCCATTGTGGCAGGCGGATCAAGGCGGCAGGAGCTTGAATCCGCTGGTCCCATCACATCCAAGATCAGGAAGCAGAGTGATGAAGACAGGCTGCTGTTCAGCTCTCTTTCTCTACCTAATATAGCCCAGGATCCCAGCCAGGGAATGGCACCGCCCATAGTGGGCGGGTCTTCCCACCTCAAGATAACATCCCATAGGTATGCCCAGAGGCCCATCTCCCAGGCATCCCAGATTCTGTCAGGTTAACATTAACACCATCACATCCTTCCGTTTGACTTCAGCGCCACCAGGAATACCTGAAGATGCTGGCAGAAAGAGAGGAGGCACTAGGTGAGTCCCCACCGAGGTCTTGTGTGGAGAGCGTCTAGTGAGCCTGGGCTTCTGTGTCCCCTGGTGGTGATAAGGTAGAATGGGGAGAAAGCCGGATGGAGGGTGATTTTTGTTAGCCGCAGAGATCTTGGTGGTGATGTAGGGGCCACGCATGGTCTAAGTGCAAGTGGACCCAAACCATGCGGTACATTGAGGCTGAGCAGAGAGCCTGGGGATGGGACAGCTCTTGCTGTCAATCAGTTTCTCCAAAGCAGGGACACGCTGCGAGCATAAGGGATAAGAGGATAAGTCATTTCCAGCACTTACCTGTGGGTGGGACTCTGGACCACTCTGTGGATGCAGAAACAATGGGGAGGTAGGGGTGTAGATGCAGAAACAATGGGGAGGTAGGGGTGTAGATGTAGAAACAATGGGGAGGTAGGGGTGTAGATGTAGAAGCAATGGGGAGGTAGGGGGGGATGCAGAAGCAATGGGGAGGTAGGGGGGGATGCAGAAGCAATGGGGAGGTAGGGGGGGATGCAGAAGCAATGGGGAGGTAGGGGGGGATGCAGAAGCAATGGGGAGGTAGGGGGAGATGCAGAAGCAATGGGGAGGTAGGGGTGTAGATGCAGAAGCAATGGGGTGGTAGGGGGTGTAGATGCAGAAACAATGGGGAGGTAGGGGTGTAGATGCAGAAACAATGGGGAGGTAGGGGGAGATGCAGAAACAATGGGGAGGTAGGGGAGATGCAAGGAAAGAATGGCTGGCTCTAGAAAGCACACGGCGTGCCAGTCCCCGTCCCTGGAGGGCTGGGAGGGAGGCTGCGGCCTGGTGCCTGAGCCAGGGCTGAAAACTAGTCTGTGCTCACCTTGCAGAGGAGGCGGATGAGCTGGAGCGGCTGGTGACAGCAAAGACCGAGTCGGTGCAGTATGACCACCCCAATCACACAGTTACCGTGACCACCATCAGTGACCTGGACCTGTCAGGGGCCCGGCTGCTAGGTCTGCCCCCGCCTGAGGTAGGTCCCAGGACAGCCCTGAGGAGGAAGCGGTAGATTGGTCTGTGGGGGCTGCTCAGTGCCTGCCTATGTCGAGGGTCTCCTCCTGGAAGTGTGTCCCTGGCAGCTCTCTTGTATGGCTCAGCCCATCAGTCAGTTGAGTGTTGCCTGGATACGGGGGCCAGTAACCGTGAGGATGCAGGGGTGAGGCCCTTGGTACTGAGCCCAGCTGTAGTAATTGCTCAGCAGACCACTTCGATGGACCCCAGCCTGTGTGACAAGCAGCATACTGTGGCGTGTGTGTGCAGGGACAGTGAGTTTGCAGTGTGGGTTGTGCATCCTCAGTCACTTGTTCACTAATTGAAAACAACAGCATCCTGGTAAGGGACCAAAGCCCCTGCTCCACGTGAAGCTGAGCCTGTGGCTTGTGTAGGGATGTCTATAGCAGGCTCCCTTCAGGTCTGCAGTGTGCAAGTCTTTTGAATGAAACGCTGTGATATTTACATGGAACCTACGCAGGTTCTCCCCTGTCCTTTCAATCATTTCCTAGTTACTTAGAAAACTGAATGCCAGGCCAGCGAGAGAGCTTGGGGGTGAAGGTGCTTCCACCTCCTGAGTTCCACGGCCTGAGGTCAGTCCCAGGAGCTCGGAACTCCACATGATGGAAGGAGAGGGCTGGCTCCTACAGTTTATCCTCTGACCTCCTGTACACATCACACACACACACACACACACACACACACACACACACACACACCAACACACGCACACTAAATAATACAAAAACAAAATCTGAATTCCCTGTAAGTCCTGTCTGAGTTGTTGTTACAGGGCAGTGTTCAAAGAATAACGTGAGTCTGGGTCCTGGAAAGCTGGCTCAGCAGTTAAGAACACTTTCTGCTCTTAGAGAAGACCCAGGTTCAGTTCCCAGCACCCACATGGTGGCTCACAACTGTCTATAATTCCAGTTCCAGAGAATCTGACACTTCTGACCTCTGCAAGCACCAGGCATGCACGTGGTGTATAGATATACATGCAAGCAGTGTGTTCATACACATCAAATAGATGTAAAAATCTAAAACAATTAAAAAAACAAAAAAAAAGACTAATCTATGCTCAGCACAGACACCGTGTTTCCTTCCAGATGTTTTCTTTTCATTCTGCAGCTGGTCAACTCCAGCTGCCCAGAGAGTTAGAGTATAAAGTGCATTTCTGGGCTGAGGATACAGCCTGCCCAGAATGTGAGACCCTAGGGCCAGTCCCCAACATCACAAACAGCAGAACAAAGTCCCACACGTTTCCAGGCACGGGCACACACGACGGGGTGAAGGCAGGAGGGTCATTAGTTCAAGGCCAGCCTGGGCTCCTGTCTCAACGGGGTTCCTGGTTCCTGGGTTCCTGCTCCGTGCTGCAGTGTCTACGTCCTGGAGAGCCACGGCCAGACTGACCCCACTTAGCTGCTTTAAGCTCGTCCTTCCTTAAGGCCTGACACTGTGTCTTGCCATTTTGCTGATGTCGCTCTTGGTGAATGACTCGCTCACTACTTCATGCTTAACTAGCTTTTTTTTTTAAAGGTTTATTTATTATGTATACAGCGTTCTGCCTGCACATATCCCTGCAGGCCAGAAGAGGGTGCCAGATCTCACTATAGATGGTTATGAGCCATCATGTGGTTGCTGGGAATTGAACTCAGGACCTTTGGAAGAGCAGCCAGTGCTCTTAACCCCTGAGCCATCTCTCCAGCCCCTTAACTAGCTTTTTTATACAGCCCAGGACTCCATGCCTAAGGAATGATGCCACCCAGGGTGGGCTTGGTCTTGCCCATAGACCAACTTGATCTAGGCAGTTTCTCAATTGGGGCATGTCTCAGATGACTCTAGGGTATGTTCAGTTGACAATTAAGGCTGAACAGGACAGACATACACAGTGTATTCTTCACAGAGCCTTCTCTGAGCCCTCCTCAAGCCTTCCAGGTCAGACTTCTGTGCTAAAGGTAGGACTGCTCATCGTGACTATCCACACCCTTTAACAGTCCCTGTCCTTTGTTTCTCTAGCAAGGGGACCTGGATGGGTCCCAGGAGGAGGTGTCATCCATGGAGAAGCCAACAAAAGCCTTGCCCAGAAAGTCCAAAGATCCCCTGCTATCTCAGCGGTGAGCTCTGGCTTGTAGTTGCTGGGTCCCATTCCTGTCTGGCAGTAGTGGCGAGGCATGTGGAGCTGCCCTAGCCTGGAGGTTTGGGGGGTGGGGGTGGGGAACGTCAGGCTCTGTGGAGCCAGACCAGGCAGAGTTTGCAGTGTGTTTGGAGCTTGTCCCAGCTTCTCACCCGTGAGTCGAGTGATCACTCCCCAGCCTCTCACCCTTGCCTGAGTCTCAAGGGGAAGCCAAGCCCTGGCCTCACCCGCCTCCATTTTCCCCGTAGCATCTCCTCCCTCACAGCCACACTGCATGCACACAGTCGGAAGAAGGTGAAGAGGAAACACCCTCGGCGGGCCCAGGACTCCACCAAGAAACCACCCAGTGCCACACGTACCAGCAAGACTCAGCGCCGCCGCCGGATGACTGGAAAAGCCAGGCACAGCGGGGAGTGAGCCCTTGAGAAGAAGCCTGTGGCTCCCCAGCCAAAGTCCTGGCTGTCACCCAGCTATGCCGAGGGGTAACTGCAGCCTAAGCCTGGAAACAGGACTTCTCCAGCCTGGGGCCATCTTGTTTGGGACCACCCTGGGCTTTGAGCCAGGAAGGAATGGGCTTCCTAGAACCCTGGCCCCAGGAGCCTGCAGAGTGGTGTCGGGGTTTCTTCACACATGTACATCCACCTGGGACTCAACAGTCTTTGAAACTCCTCCCGTGTATGCTTGTGATTTGTCCTGGCTTTGATGCCATGCTCCAAAGTTGACTTCTGGGGTGGTGGGAATGGTCAGGGGTCCGTCTTCCACCTCTAAGTTTTTTTGAGGATATTGTAAGGTCATGTCATATCTGGGTCCCCAGTTATAGCTGGAGACCAGCATGTCCCTATGGAATCCAGAGCTGTGGCCAGCTGTGGTGGTATATGGTAATTAATGAAGCATCAAGGAGACTGAGGCAGGAGACTCAATTCATGGTCATCTTCAGCTCCGTAGGGAGTTTATGCCATCTTGGACCGGCTGTCAGGTAGTATCTGAAGACAGGGCTGGAGTCAGAAGGTCCCATTCAGGGGTGGGAAGCTTAGCTCAGGACCTTCCCTGGGGCTGGCTTGCCTGGCCTCGGCCCCTTCCCTCCTTCCGTGCCCTCTCTGCTTTGGGAGTGGTACCTCTGCCTGTTTAGCTGTCTCAGGTAGGCCTGGGCCTCACCCTCTAGACCACTGAGCAGGACAGCAAGCCAGGAGACGTGGGGATTTGGTCCCCACATGAGCCTCAAGCAGTGATACCCTACCGTGTGAACCTCCTTCAGGCCCCCCCCTGAGGCTGGAGTGTGAATAGTATAGGATGTTCTGTACTCCAGGGTCACACCTCATGGCTCACAGCATGTCCCCATCTCGTCTGCCTCCAACCCCTTTCTCTGGTGATGTGAAGTCATTTCCAGTGTACATTGGCAATTCACAAGAAGTGAAATGCCTTACATTTCTTTTCCTATGTGCCATTGGTTTTTCTAGCTGACCAAGGAAATTGAGTCCGAAGTTTGGCCAGTCATCAGATCAGGGGGGTAGAGTCAAAACCTCCTGGAAAACTTGTGTCTCCTCTCAGGATACACCCGAATACACAGGACACCCCCTACACATACACACACACACATCTGGAAAACGTGTGTCTCCTCCCAGGATATACCTCCTATACACACACAAACCCCTGGAAAACGTGTGTCTCCTCCCAGGATATACCCATTTATACAGGTGTTCCCCTACATATTCTCTCTCCTTTCTGTCTCTCTTCTCTCTTAGCTTGGACTCCTTCCCCGTGTCTCCATCCTGGGCAGGGTTTGGTCTGTAGGGACTTCATCAACAGCAGTGAGGTGAATTGAGCATGGTGACATACTCCTTTAATATGGATTGCTTTGCTGTAAGCTCTCGTCCAGACAGGGCTACAGAGAGCCAGCCTCAAAACGAACAGACACGCAAAAACGAGACACAAAAAACAAAAGGAGAGATAAAGTCACTAGGACATGTGTGCACGTGTGCAGTCCCAGCAGCTCAAGAGCCCTACGCAGGAGACCCCACGTTCTCCTCCGCACCAGCTGCGTTCCTCAAAAGTTCACAACTAGGTGGTGTAGTTAGGGCTCTCAGGCTGACAAGGTTACCAGCCTGGAGCTGGGAAGGCTAGACGCTGCGGTGGCAGCAGGCTTTCAGATCTTCTTTTATGCCTTTTTTTTTTTTTTTTTTGGACAACTTTGCCTCACAGCCTACTGAGCTATAGCCATCAAACCTGCCTTTCAGCTCTCAGAGAAGAGGAAGGGATGGCGAAGGACATAATCACCCTTTAAAAAATCTACACACTGGCTGTGTTCTGTTAGCCATAGAAGGCAAAGGGTATACTCCCTGCTGAGATGAAGCTTCAACCCTGGCTGTTCTGGGAAGGCATTCGCCCAGACAACTAGGGGTTGATCTGCGAACAGAGGGAAGGAGGATTGGGATGCAGCTAGCAGGCTCTTCCCCAGGAAGAGCTGTAGAGAGGCCCTCAGTGGCCCAGAGCTAATGGCTCCCAGCTGGCCCTGTCCAGGGAAGGCAGCCGGCCCAGGCACTCCAGAACAGGACAAGGGCATTTGACAAGGCTTCTGATCAGAAACGCCCCTTGATGTGACTACAGAGGCTCTTCCTGAGTTGGGTGACAGGAGAAGGTGGTGTGTGATTCAAGGTCTCTGGAGAGCAATGGATGGTTGGTTGGTCGGGAGAGGAAGGAAGTCTCGCCCAGGCCCAATGGAGTCAGGGTCAGGGCTTTGTTTTAGAGAGGCCCCCTGGTGGCAGTGAGGGTGTGTGCAGGCAGATCTGGACAAACCAGGGAGAGGCCGGAGGCTTCCTCCAGGCCTTCCCTCTCCAAGCATTTTCAGGCCACTGCAGATAATGGTGAGCAAGGCAGCTCAAGTGCCATGAGCACGTGGTGGGGACTCCCAGGAGGGAACCGAGGAGAGATGGTAACTCTAACATCAACGGCAGGGACCAAGCCCACCAAGCTGGCTGGCCGTACCCGAAGAGACAAAGGCCAGGGTTTGGGGCCTCACCTCCAGGATCTCAGCTGAGAGCTCTTGCTCCAGGTTGGGGTGGCAGAGGCCTTCCTGGGAGGAGTGGGATTTGAGCCATCACAAGTCAGTGAAGATCTGCTGTGATTCACCATTTCAGAGACGGCACAGAAGAGGCCTCGAGCTTAGAGTGGCTTTAGTCACAGTGTTGAAAGCCACCTTGACTCCATAGCAACACTGTGGTGATACTTCGTTTGTGCTTGAACAAATAAAGCTTGTCTGGAGATCAGAGTGTGGAGCTAGCCACTAGTTAACCACAGAGGCCAGACCATCGTGGCACACACCTTTAATCCCAGCACTAGGGAGGAGGAACAGGAAGTGACATGGCTGGGCGGAGAGAGGAATATAAGGCAGGCAGAGACAGGAGCTCTCCCTCCACTTCAGACTGAGGAGTTGGCCAGGAAAGAAGTGGCTGTGTCTTGCTCTTTGGTCTATCTGATCTTTCAGCATTTACCCCGATATCTGACTCCAGGTTTTTATTCTTAAGACCAATTAGAACTCATGCTACACAACACCTGCGTTTCCCCAGATGTAAGCAACCTTCCACCACCACAGTCTGATTTTGCCACCATGCTTTGGAATGTATCCCCTTGAACTGTGAGCTGAAACCAATGCTTACTAATTTTAACTCTGTGTTTTCCTAGGCAAGTAAACAGGTGAAAACAAGCCTGGCTATGTGCCGTCATCCCAGGTCAGCCCTGGCTGCAGCCAGCTTTGATGACCCCAGTAAAGGTCATCCATCCTGCTCTGCTCTGCCTGATAGCCCTCCTCTACCTTGCTCACCCTCCATTGCCCACGGGAGAAAGGACTGGGTGCTCCTTGCCCTTGCCAAGTGAAGAAACAGGTTCTGGGCTAGAGCAGGAGTCGTGGCACTCTCCAGATCTCTAAGGGGGTCTCAGTCAGGTGTGGAGCAGAGGCCAGTGAAGTGACAACATAGGTAGATGTTTGTCTTAGTTTCATTTGTTGCTGTGATAAAACATCCTGACCAGGGGCTGCAGAGATGACTTAGCAGTTAAGAGCACTGGCTGCTCTTCAGAGGACCTGGGTTCAATTCCCAGCACCCACTTGGCAGCTCATAACTACCTGTAACTCCAGTTCCAGGAGATCTGACACCTTCACACAGACATATATGCAGATAAACACCAGTGCACATAATAAGAATAAATCATTTAAAAAAAAAAAAAAGATGGGCTGGAGAGATGGCTCAGAGGTTAAGAGCACCGACTGCTCTTCCAGAGGTCCTGAGTTCAATTCCCAGCAACCACATGGTGGCTCACAACCATATGTAATGAGATCTGGTGCCCTCTTCTGTATACATAATAAATAAATAAATCTTTACAGAGGCTTAAAAAAATTAAACAAACAAAAAGCCTGACAAAAAGCAACTTACAGGAGAAAGGGTTTATTTTAGCGCACAATTCCAGATTACAGTCCATTGCAGGGAAGTCAAGGCAGGGACTGGAAGCAGCCAATCACATCACACCCAGACAAGAGCAGAGAGAATAAATACATTGATGCTATTTGTGCTCGGCTCCCTCCCTGCATTTCTGCAGTTCAGGATCCACTGTCTAGGGAATGGTGCTGCCCACAGTGCGGGAGTCTTTCCACCGCAACAGTGATCAAGACGACCCCCCACAAACATGTCCACAGGCCCCCCACAGACATGTTCACAGGCCCTCCCGACCTAGGCAGCTCTTCACTGAGACTTTACACATGATTGCAGAGTGTGAAAAATGATAATGAAAACTAACCACCACATCAGACTTCAGCCTGAAAACCTGAGTTTGATCCCCAGAACCAACATACCAGTGGAAGGAAAGAACCAATGGTTGCACAAGACTATCCTCTGAAACAAATGCTTGCCATCTTTTAAATTATTATTACTATTATTATTATTATTATCATTATTTTATGTTTTCTCAAGACAGGGTTTCTCTGCAGCCCTGACTGTCCTGAAACTCTCTTAAGATGAGGACCAGGAGGGCTGTGTGGTTCCTGGGTCCCAGGCAGCCTGGGAGAGCACAAACATGGCCATGTGGGGGTGAGGGGGTGGCTTCATCTCCTGGACTGCTAAGAGCTCTCTGGGCTCCGCCATCCTCCTCACCCACCCCTACAAGAGGAGCCTCTTCCCATAGTTCCCTTTGCTCCCGGCCTTCTGTCATCCTCTTGGGCAAACATTCCAAAGCTAAGGTGAGTACTCACTCACGGTGCCCAGCTGGTCCCCCCTCTCCTGCTTTCTACCCTAGGTCCGGCCATCCTTCAGCCTGTGACCCATCCAGACCCACAGGCTCACTCCTGGGTCTTTGCTTAGATGCAGGAGCCACGTCTCTAAGACCTCCCTGATGACCTGCTTGGAAACACACTGCCCAGCCCCCACATGCCACTCTGCTCTGCTCCCTTTTCTCCTAAGCACCTGCCAACTCAGCCATGCTTACTTATTTCTCTCTCACCTGGATCTGTTTTCCTCCACCATACAAACACACAAAAGCAGCACGCGGGTCTCTTGTTCTGTGATGAACTCTCAGCACACATGACTGACAAAGGGCTTCATAAATAATTCACAAACTGGGTTGTCAGGCGGGCCACCCTCAGTCGACTCTAGGTTGAATTGCCTGGTAGGGGCAGAAGGCTGGGGTCATGCTCAGTTCCAACTCAGATGAAATATCCATTCTACCCCAGGCTCAGAGAGGTCAAGAAACTGTCTCAAGATGACCCAGCCAAGAAGTTCTAGAGGCTGACCCTGAACCCAGGACTCCCTAGCCCCTGTCTTACTTACAGCTAGCCGGGCCATGGAGGAAGCCAGCTTGTCAGCCAGATGAATGCTGGGCCAGGATGGCTTGTTCGGGGCCTCGTTTCTGCCCTCACATGGGAAGAGGCCATATTTTATCCATGCTTTCTTTTCTGAGCTCTTCACCGGATACAGGTCAAAGAGAGAATTAGCAAATGGGGACGCTTTCCTGTGGCCTGTGGAGTCAGACATCCCAAGACATTGGTCCTGATTCTGCCCTTTATTAACTCTGCGACCCTGGCAAGTCAGTTGACATCTCTGATCTTTGTTGATGTGTGTAAAGGCCTGGCTTAGGAGCTGGTGTGGAACCGGTGCACAATAGAGCTTAACTTGAAGAGTTGGGGTGGTGCTGTACATTTTGTGGGTGAGCCCAGGTTTGTGTTCAAATGGAGGTGGAGATCCCTGAGCTTGGATGCTCTGTGGTCCCTGAGCAGCCTGGATACTGACTGCAGTATCCGGAGTGATGTGATGTTGGTACTGTGTTCCATTCATATTTACTAGTTGTCTGGAACTGTTCTGCCTGAACAATTTATTTGGTTGGTTGGTTTCTGTTTTTTGCTTTTGTTTGACAGGGTCTCATGTCTCGTAGGCCTGGAACTGATTCTGTAGCCAAATCTGGCCTTAACCTCCTTATCTTTTCTTTTCTTTTTTCTTTTCTTTTTTTTTTTTTTTTTTTTTGTTTTTTAGACAGGGTTTCTCTGTGTAGCCCTGCCTGTCCTTGAACTTACTCTGTAGACCAGCTGGCCTGGAACTCACAGAGATATGCCTGCCTCTGTCCTTTGAGTGCTGGGATTAAAGGGGTGCGCCACCACCACCCGGTCAACCTCCTAATCTTCTTGCCTTCACTTCCAGATCACTGCTTCTACTGTCCCCACCTCCCTCCCAATTGCTGCACTTACAGATGTACGTCACCAGCCTTTTGGTTTTGCTTTCTGGGAGTGTCTCACTCTTGCAGCCAGGCCGATCGAATTGTGAGCAATCCATTCTCCTGCTTCAGATTTTCAAGCGCTAGATGACAAGTATGTGCCACCACACCGGGCTAGACACACTTTGTACTTCCCACGTATGCATTAGTGTCTTTTGAAGACCTTAGCCAGAACGAACCAACGGGAAAGAGACCAGAGGCCACTGGGCCAGCTTCAGCACTCAGGCCCCATGGGGACAGGGCTGGACCAGGCTGCGGGTAGCCCAGGCGGAACGTGCTGTGCATCCCGCGCTCCAAGGCGCCTGGGCACCGCCCGCCTCTGCCCCGCCCCTAGTCCTCGCTGGGTCCAATCGCAAGCTGATTATGCAAATGAGGCTCTGAGGGCGAGCCTATTGGAGCGCGGCAGGGGCGTGGTCTTACGCGCACCTCCCGGGCAGCGTTTTGATTCATTGTTAAAATAGAGACTGTGACCCTGGCAGGAGCACCTCCATCGCGCGGTGAGTGGAAACCTGAGCCTAGGTCAGAACCCCGCGGCTAGCGGAACTGTCTGGGCCAGAAGGGGAGACCAGGGGTGGGAGGCTGAGGGACCCCGAGGAACTGGAGGACCGGCTGCAGGAAGTGCGGACCAAGGGTCCATTCTCCGGTCGGGGTGTGCAGATGCGCGAAGGCTTTTTGTAGTTACATCCTTACCATCTAAGGTGTATTTTAGGGAAGATTTCTGCCGGTTGGTTGGGGTCGTGGAGGAAACTGGAGTCACAGGAGCACATGAACAGTCCTTGTCTCGCCCCCTGGAAAAGGAGCCACGTTCTCCATCCAAGACGATGCTCCTCTTGGTGGCTGGACCAGGAAAGAGCAGACCAGGTTGGTGGGGCAAGTCCATCCATCCACCATATTAGAACCGGGACTAAGGAGGGCAGAGGGATGGTCGCCCAGGGAGGAACCCAAGCTCCGTGGATCCTCCTGTGGGGGTTCCACTCTCCAAGGGAACGACCTGGAGCCCCAGGGGGAGGACCCGAAATTCCTCAGCTCGGTTGAGATTAACAACAAAGGTTTGCTCCCCAGAGCTCTGTGTCACCATGTAGGTCCGGTATGAGGTGACCCCGTGGTGCCCTGAGGTACTTGAGCTTTGGGAGATGCTGGATACCACCTCTACCAATATCCTTCCAGGCTGTGGATAAGTGAGAGGACCCAGTCTCCTGACCCAGAGTCCCTTCCAGGGTGTGGACATTGTAGCCTCCAGAACAAGGAGGAGACTGGACTTGGCTCATGACCCCTAGCAAGGATGGAGGTGTAGCTCAGCGGTAGAGCGGTTGTCTAACACCTTCTAGGAGTTGGGTTTGATCTTCAGAACTGGGGTTGGGGTGGGGGGGGTGGGGAGTGGGATGGGGGACACCAGTGGTTCCTTTTGGGCTAAGCTCAGTCACATATGAGCTTTGTGACCTTAGGTGACTGTTCACATTTGTCTAAGATTTGTCCTCAAGTCTAAAATACCTGGCCAGCGCTTTGCATAACTGCATTTGCCAAGGGACCTGGGTGGCTTGGCAGTGTGATCCAGCACCCTCATGTCCACCCTGAGCTGTAGGACAGACCAAGAGCCTCCAGCTGGACCAGGTGCCACTGTGTGTCAGGGAACCTCCCTGAGCCTTGAGTGCCTCCTCGGGAACTGGTGTTAACTTTAGCTGAGTAAGAGGGGAGCTGTAGGTTTAGAAAGCTAGACACTTTGGGACGAGCTAGGGGGCTCTTTTATGGTGTACTCCAGCAGAGAAAACAGAATTATGGGGGTTTTGTTGCTGGCTTCTTTATTTGGTGTGTGTGTGTGTCTACATGTTTGTGTATGTGTACATATGGTGTGGGTACATGTGGAGGAAAGAGGATGTGTTCTTTCTTTCTTTCTTTTTGGTTTTTCAATACAGGGTTTCTCTGTATAGCCCTAGATGTCCTGGAACTCGATCTATAGACCAGGATGGCCTTGAACTTGGAGGTCTACCTGCCTCTGCCTCCTGAGTGCTGAGATTAATGGCGTGTGCCACCACCGCTTGGCAGGCAATGCTGGGTTTCTCTTTCAGTCACTATCTACCTTATTTTTGGAGACAAGGTCTCACTGAGACTGGAGCTGGATGATTCAGCTAGACTGGCTGGCCAGTGAGCACCAGGGACCCCCCCCCCACGTCCCCACCTCCCTAACACATAACATCGTGCTTGGGTTCTGGGCATTCAGATACAGGTCCTCATGCTTGTTGGCAGCTCTTTGCTGTTGTTTTTTGCTGTTGTTGTTTTTTTTTTTTTTTTTTGTCAAGAGATGGAGACTGTATGTTGCCTACACTGATCCCAAAGTTGCATACTCACAGATCCTCCTGCCTCACTGTTCTGAGTAGCTGGGATCAAGGGTGCACATCACCACCTATGACTGGAAACTTGCCTTTATTTATTTATTTATTTATTTTTATTCTTATTCGTTTATAGGTATACAGTGTTCTGCCTGCATGTGTCCCTGCAGGCCAGAAGAGGGCATCATTATAGATGGCTGTGAGCCACCATTTGGGTGCTGGGAATTGAACTTAGGACCTTTGGAAGAGCAGTCAGTGCTCTTAACCCCTGAGCCATCTCTCCAGCCCCCAAACTTGCCTTTATTATTGATTTGTTTGTGTTTGTTTTTTCAGACAGAGTTTCTCTGTGTAGCCCTGGCTGTATTGCAACTCACTTTGTAGACCAGGCTGGCCTCAAACTCACAGAGATCCATCTGCCTCTGCCTCTGTCTCCCGAGTGCTGGGATTAAAGGTGTATGCCACCACCTCCTGGCTTTGTCAAATTTTTTTTTTTCCTCATGGAAACTTGCTTTTTTTGTTTTGTTTTGTTTTTTGAGACAAGGTTTCTCTGTGTAACATCCCTGGCTGTCCTGGAACTCACTTTGTAGACCAGGCTGGTCTCGAACTCACAGAGATCTGCCTGCCTCTGCTTCCCAAGTGCTAGGTTTAAAGATGTGGGCCACCACCACCCGGCAGAAACTTGCATTTTTATGAGCAGCACAAGGAAAGTGTAATTCAGGGTCCTTGGAACATTGACCAACAATATATAGTAAGGATTAGAAATCACATGTAAATGCTTGGCAATATGTTGGGAAACTTAGTTGTTGATACTGTTGTTGAATACATGAACAGAAAAATGGGTAGACAGCTTTGTCTGGCTTGGACAAATCAGGGCTGGGGTCTATCTACATAATGGCCCACCAGTTATCAGGTTCTTGTTCCCGAATCCTTGCCAGGCCCCACGTAGAGAGCCAGCCACTGGGTCACAGGAAGTGCCTGGTGTGACTTACCTGCTATGGAGGACTTGGCTATGAAAGTCCCAGGTGTCCGTTTTGAAGCCATCATATCTCCCGAGAAGCACTCTCTGAACTGCTGTCACCCTGGGGAGCTCCATGGAGCAGGACACCAGGTAGGCCGGCGCTCTTTGGTGGTAGGTGGTGTGGAATGTGGCGTCAGTGATGGGCTGGGCCATGAACTTGCAGCTGAAGGGGAATGCTTCCTGCTGAGCTGTGTGGTGCTTGTGCTGTGTTAATGTTCCTACACCTTGTCCACTTTTCAGAGATCCTATATTTATGTGTGTATTTCATGTATATGAGTATCTGTTTGCCTGGATGCCTGCATGACCGAAGAGGCATCAGATCCCATTATTGATGGTTGTGAGCCATCATGTGGGTGCTGAGAATTGAACTCAGGACCTCTGGAAGTGAAGCCAGTACTCTTAACTGCTGAGCCATCTCTCCAGCCCCTATTTAATTTTTTTTTGAGACAGAATCTTACTGTGTAACCTTGCCTCAAGCTCACAGATCTGACTGACTGACTCTGCCTTTTTTTTTTTTTTTTTGAGATAAAATCTCATTATTATGTAGTGCTGATTGTCTTGGAACTTGCTATGTAGACCAGACCAGGCTGTCCTTGAGCTCAAGAGATCCCTTATCCCTGAGAACTGGGATTAAAGGTATGCACCACCATGGTTGGCTTATTAAAAAAAAAATTTTTTTTTTTTGAGACAGGGTTTCTTTGTGTAGCTTTGGCTGTCCTGGAACTCGATTTGTAAACCAAGCTGGTCTCAGATTTACAGAGATCTGCCTGACTCTGCCTCTCAAGTGCTGGGATTACAGGCATGTGCCACCATCACCTGGCTTTAACAATTTTTTTAGATTATATTTATTAACTCATGTATGTGTGTGTAAGGTTACACACATGCCATGATGCACTTGTAGAGATCAGAGGACAATTTGTGGGAGTCATTTTTTTCCTTTTATCATGTGGGTCCCTGGGATTGAACTTGAGTCTTGAGACTTAAGAGGTAAGTGCTATTACCCAGTGAACCATATTACCAACCCATACTTCTATCATTTTTATTTTTTTTAACTATAGACTCATCTAATTTATGCTTTGATATGCTGTTCTTTTGTTTTGTTTTGAGACAAGGTTACACTGTGTTGCCCTGGTTAGCTCTGGAACTCACTCACTGTGTAGACCAGGCTAGCTCCAAACTCACAGAGTCACATTCGTCTGCTTCCCAAGTGCTGAGATTAAAGGCATAATGCCATCATATGATTATGATTTCTCAACTATAATGCAATAAAGCTTTTTTGGGGGGGGCGGGAGGGGTTAAAAACTAAAAGAAGAAAGACCAGGTGTGAAGATGCTTGCCTTTAATCCCAGTGATTAGAGGCTAATGTGGGAGGGTTTGCATAGTTTGGTCAGCTTGAGCTACATAGTGAATTCTAGGCGAACCTGGCTGCAGAATGAGACCCTATCTCAAAACACAAAGCAAACTACAAAAAGCTATTAAAAGAGAACAGTCAATAGATGGTTGTCTGTCAAAGGCACCGCTCTTAAATCCCCACCTTTGAGGAAGAGCTTCCTTGGCAGGTATGAGAGGTACTAAAGATGGCTGGTGCCCACCAGAGACGTGTTTCCTCAGGTGCTGGGGTGAAAGAGGAGTCATTTGCTCACTGTGGTTGACGTGGGCAGACGCCAAGCTGCGGTTACACATAAGCCCAGGTGCCCTGGCATGCACCCTGAGAAGCGTGGTACCTGCAACTCTCCGAGGACCTTTCAGCCTCGACCTCCTGTGTTGCTTGTCATTTCCAGCAGAGTCTGAGGTTTTTCTTAGCCTGGCAGCCAGCTTCCCATCGCAGGGGGAGGGGTGGTGGGTGTCTCATTTGCCTGGAGCCGGTAGGCCCGCACTGTAACTCTGCTGGCCAGTTCCTTACCATGTGACCTGGGGCATATAAGCTCTCCTGACGTTCTCGGCGCAGCAGAGGGCTCAGCAGTCCCCTTACTCTGGTGCCTGATGCTGCTTAGCCTGAGATGTGTGGAGTCCTTGTGGGATGTTTTCCTCCTCTCCCCCCCACTTCCTGCCCAGAAACGAAGCTTTGGGAGTTCTTCCTGCCAGAGCAGAACCTCCTGTGCAAATGACCTTCTCTCAGCTGAAGGGGAGATGGCAAGCATGGACCAGAGGATTATGGGCTCAGTCAGATCTGAGGTAGAGCCTCAGTCCCACCATTTCCCAGGCAAGGTTTTGGGTCAGCATGTGTAGTCGTTTGGAATGAAGAGTTGCTTGAACTGAGCCAGTGTTTCACGGGATGCTAGGGCAGTGATGTTAAAGGAGCCTGTTGCCTCCCTGGCTCCAGGGGGCTGGTGGTCTCGTCAAAGCCGTGGACAGGAAGAAAGGAACCACGGAAATGGCTGTTTCAGCATGGCCATGGTCCATGCTATGAGGGATCAGGGGTTGTCAGGCCACGGGGAAAGTTCTCCAAGGACCTTTAGTGACTTGATGAAGGCTTGCCAGTGAAACTAGGGAAAAAAGAAAAGGGGAAGAGAATGGTACCGTGTGTACGAAGGGTTTGAGGGGGAAAGGATGAAGCACATCGGAGGGCTTAGGATTGGTCATTGAGGGCTGGAGAGATGGCTCAGAGGTTAAGAACACTGGCTGTTCTTCCAGAGGTCTTGAGTTCAATTCCTAGCAACCACAAGATGGCTCACAGCCATCTATAATGAGATCTGGTGCCCTCTCCTGGCCTGCAGGCATACATGGTGGCAGAATGTTATATACATAATAAATAAATAAATCTCTAAAAAAAAAAAGAAAAGAAAAAAAAAAGATTGGTTATTGAGCCAGGCAATGGTGACCCACACCTTTAATCCTAGCACTCAGGAGGCAGAGGCAGGCGGATCTCTGTGAGTTTGAGGCCAGCCTGGTCTACAAAGCAAGTTCCAGGACAGACTCCAAAACTACACAGAAAAACCCTCTCTCGAAATGACCGCCTCCCCCGCCACACAAAAAAAAGATTGGAGAACCGGTTGGGGCCTGGCTCTCATCTGGCTTGGTGTGCTTTGGTTTTGTGGACGAGCTGAGGACCTTAGATTGTGCTCGGTTGTCATGAGGTGACACTAAGGATTTTAAACAAGAGAGTGACTGAAGTGATCCTGTCTCCATTTTCAGTGTTGCTGTGATTGCTGGGCAAAGCGTGGAAGGCAGGGGGGAGAGAGGGGGAATGGGGACGGGGTAGAACTGCGACATGCCTTTGGTCCAGAGATGACGGCAGCCTTGAGATGGGGACAAAGGACTGTCCAGCCCCCAGAATCAGATTCTACTACCACGTCCTATGCACAGAGACTTGTGTCCTTCCAGAATTTAGGTGCCAGGGCTTCCTGAGTGACCTTCCTGTGCCTTCAGAGCTGAGCAGTTATCACTGAGTTTGCAAAGCTGAGGTCACCACTGAAGCAACTGGGATCTGACTCCAGTGGCCCTCTAGAGCAGCGAAGCATCTGTCCCCCCAACCAACCTCCTGGGAAGGAGGGCCACAGGCTGGTGTGTGCCCCCAGCCCTCCGGCTGCTCATCTCCGTCTTCTGGGCCACCGCTGCCTCCTGTTACTTGAAATTAAAAACTGACTGGGGGCTGGCAAGGTAACTCAGTGAGAAAGGGTGGTGCCAGGTCTGAGGACCTGAGTTCAAGTCCCTGGGACCCACGTGGTACAGGGTGAGACCTGACCCTTGCAAGTTGCCTTGTACACACACACACACACACACACACACACACACACACACACCCGCACACACATACACATACACACACACATACACACACACACATATACACACACACACACACCACACACACACACATACACACACATACACACACACACATACATATACACACACACACATGCACACACACACACAAATGTTTAAATAAAGAAGCTGGTAGCCAGGCGTTGGTGGCATATGCCTTTAATCCAAGCACTCAGGAGGCAAAGGCAGGCAAAGGCATCTCTGTGAGTTCGAGGCCAGCCCGGTCTATAGAGCAAGTTCCAGGACAGCCAGAGCTACACAGAGACATCCTGTCTTCAAACAAACAAACAAGAAGCTGGTGTGGAGAGATGGGTCAGTGGTTAAGAGCACTTGCTGCTCTTGCAGGCTTGGTTTGGTTCCCCAGCCCCATACCAGGCAGCTTACAACCACCTGGACCTACGTTCTGGGGAATCCAGTGCCCTCTTCTGGCCTCCATGGGCATGTGCACACACAGGCAATGAACATATATACACCCAGGTGCACACAGCATGCATATAAAATTGTGAGCACTTTAAAAGGCTGACCGGGAGCTGGACGGTGCCAATGATGGCAAAGAGGCGGCTCAGTGAAGGACACTTGGCCTAAAACAGGATGCTCTAAGATCCACCCCCAAGCCGGGCAGTGGTGACCCACACCTTTAACCCCAGCACTCAGGAGGCAAAGGCAGGCAGATCTCTGTGAGTTCGAAGTTAGCCTGGTTTACAGAGCAAGTTCCAGGATACCCAGGGCTACACAGAGAGACCCTGTCTTGAAAATTAAAAAAAAAAGAAAAAAAAAAATCCATCCCCAGAAGCATCAAAGGCAAACTGATTCCAGCCTCCATCTAGGACCTTTTCTCACTCTACACTGCTTGGTGGATGCAGGCTCAATCGTGGTGCCAGATCCCCAAGCCCCTGTCTCCTGCTGTGGTCTAGCCACTGAGCTGCAGCTCTGGATCATTGCCACTGTGTCCTATGGGTGCTCACACTCACTGAGCCCTGAGCAACCTCATACCTTAGGAGTTAGCCCTGGGCTTCTCCTCTCCATCCCCAGCCTTATCAACTCCTATTCCACTAGCAAGCATGAAGGCCTGAGTTCTGCTCCAAGCACCCACATAAAAAGCTGGGTGTAGGCCGGGCGGTGGTGGCGGCGCACGCCTTTAATCCCAGCACTTGGGAGGCAGAGCCAGGTGGATCTCTGTGAGTTCGAGGCCAGCCTGGGCTACCAAGCGAGTCCCAGGAAAGGCGCAAAGCTACACAGAGAAACCCTGTCTCGAAAAACGGAAAAAAAAAAAAAAAAAAAAAAAAAGCTGGGTGTAGCTAGGGGGTGCAGGTGGTGGTGGTGCACACCTTTGATCCAAGCACTCAGGAGGCAAGGCAGGCAAAGGCATCTCTGTGAGTTTGAGGCTGACCTGGTCTACAGAGTGAGTTCCAGGACAGCCAGGGCTGTTACACAGAGAAACCCTGTCTTTAAAAACAGAAAACCAAAACCAAACAAACAAAAAAGAATAGGAGCCGGGCGGTGGTGGTGCACGCCTTTAATCCCAGCACTCGGGAGGCAGAGCCAGGCGGATCTCTGTGAGTTCGAGGCCAGCCTGGGCTACCAAGTGAGTTCCAGGAAAGGCGCAAAGCTACACAGAGAAACCCTGTCTCGAAAAACCAAAAAAAAAAAAAAAAAAAAAAGAATAGGATAGTAGGAACTGGAGATATGGTTCAGTGGGTAAGACTCTTGCAGAGGACCTGATTCAGTTCTCAGTACCCACATAGAGGCTCAGATCCATCTCTAACTCAAGTTCCAGAGGACCGAACACCTTTTTGACCTCTGTGTACACTGAATGCATGTGGCACACAGACATACATGTAGGCAAGCAATCATACACACAAAATAAAATAATTTTTTAAAAGGGTAGAGCTGCAGTTGCCTTTAGCCTACTGGCTATGGGTGGGATAGGACCTCTGTTGGTCTTTTCTGTGTCGAACACACAGATTGCTAGCCCAGTGCCACTTTGAGATCTTTGGCAGCAGTTAACTCTGCAACTCACACACGATTGAGCCTGTATGATAATGAGTATTCAGAGATGGGTAATGCCTGGGGGGCACTCACCAACCTAAGACAGAGCGCCTGTGTGGCCTGGGCAGGCGTCTCCATGATGGGTAAGGTGACCTGCTGACTTCTCACACAACCTAAGTCAGAAGCTCATTTTTTAGTAAAAGAGGGACCTGTAGGGCCCTGTCGTCCCCCCCCCCCCCCCCCCCCCCCCCCCCCCCCCCCCACCCCCCCCCCCCCCCCCCCCCCCCCCCGTTTTGGGTAACTGTTGCCTTGCTTGCTGACCTTGACCTTGATATCCTCCCTATGCTAATTCCCTGCTGGGTTCCACCCTCCTGAATGCTTAAGGGAAGTTCCTTGTCTGTGTATCCTGCATAATGGGCATTAATAGCTTAGATGCAAGATTGTAAAACATCTGTAGTGAACTTCTGCCCTCCGGGGTTCTCCCATTGTGCTGTAAGCCTGTATTTAAGACCTCTTCCCTCCTTCAATAAACAGCATTCGGCATTTAAAAAAAAGCAAAACAATCAAAACCCAGCGCAGTATTTGACTTTTAAAATGGCCATCATATTCTCTTCCTCCCTTTTGTAAAAGTATAATAGTAAATTTCAACAAAAGAACAAATTCTCCACTGACAATCCCTATCTCAGCTTAAGCATATAAATTTTGCTGAGTTGGAATTGTGGGCAAATGACAGCTAGGTGTAGGAGCCTCACAGAATGGCATAACCTTAACAGGTAGCAGACAGTTCTAACGGATTCATCACCTGAAGTTTGTGCTGAAGCAGTCACTCCTTTGAGTTTATCCTTTGACCTCCACATGCACACTGTGGCGTGCTAGCCTGCCCCCCCCCCAAATCGAGGGTTTGTATATGAGAGAAAATGTACTATATTTATCTTTCTACATTTGGTTTATTTTGCTTAATTTACAGTTCCATGTATTTTCCTACAAACACTGTGATTTCATTTTTCTTTGTGTCTGAATAAATTCCATTTCATATATAAAAAAAAAGGGTAGAGCTGTGCGTGGTAGTCCACACCTTTAAATCCCAGAACTTGAGAGGCAGAGGCAAGTGGATCTCTTTGAAGAGTTTAAGGCCAGCCTGGGCTACATTGTGAGTTTCAAGTCAGCCAAGGCTACAGAGACTTTGCTTAGATAAATGAATAAATAAAAGGTGGAAAATGGTAGAGGAAGACACCAGTGCAATGTCACTCTCCAGTCTCCACATGTTCATGTGCACCTAACACACACACACACACACACACACACGCACGCACGCACGCACACACACACACACACACACACACACACACACACGCGCGCGCACACACGCACACACCACCCTAGTTTAGGGATGCAACTCAGAAGTAGGATACTTGCGCCGGGCGGTGGTGGTGCACGCCTTTAATCCCAGCACTCGGGAGGCAAAGGCAGGCAGATCTCTGTGAGTTTGAGGCCAGCCTGGTCTACAGAGTGAGATCCAGGACAGGCATCAAAATTACACAGAGAAACCCTGTCTTGAAAAAAAAAAAAAAAAAGAAGAAGTAGGACCCTTGCCTAACATGAACAAGTCTATGATTTCCATCCATTTCTGACATTACATAAAACAAGTCAGGGTTTTTTGTTTTGTTTTGTTTTGTTTGTTTTGTTTTTCCCTTGAGACAGGGTTTCTCTATGTAGCCCTGGCTGTCCTGGAACTCACTCTGTAGACCAGGCTGGCCTTTAACTTAGAGATCTGCCTGCCCCAGCCTCCCCAAGTCCTAGGACTAAAGGTGTGCATCACCAGGGCTAGAGAGATGGCTCAAAGGTTAAGCACACTGGCTGCTCCTCCAGAGGACCCTGGTTCAAGTCCCAGCACCCACATGGCAGCTCACAAGTATCTGTAACTCCAGTTCCAGGGGATCTGACACCCTCACACAGAAACACATTCAGGCAAAACTCCAATGTACATAAAATTAAAAAAAAAAAAGTGTGCTGTGGCCACCACTCTGCTAACAAGCCAGGTTATTATCTGACCCTTATCAATTCACCTCTTCTGAATCTCCTCTGGCTGCTTCCCTGGACCCCATTCCCCATTAGGTGGGAGGCAGTGGCTGGAGAATCTTGACCACTTCCCCAGGACACCGGCACCTGCCCTTAAGTGCTGCTTGTGGAGTCACTTTCTCTCCCCTTGCTCTGTCTGTACTGTCCACTGTCCCTCCAGATCATTCTTAGAGCACGTCTCCAAGGAACCGAATGTAGCCAACCTTGCCCCAAAGGATTCTGGAATCTAGGCCCCATTTGCTTCTACCTTTCAATCCAGACACACGGAGCACAGAAGAGGTCTGTATTTAAAAGCATCACTGGCCTGAGAGAGTAGTGCAGCCCCTAACTAGGTCCCCACCACATCTGCCACAGGGGATGGCCTAGGCTCCCCTGCTCATGGCTTCAGCTGCTCAAGCATGTGTAGAGATGGCTGTGGTCACATAGTGTCCCCTATGACCTACTGGAAATGATTAGCTGCTGGTCGTACACAGTTTCTTGGCATCTCCAGCTTCTGAAACCCTCAGACTCCAGACACACCTGAGTCCACAGGCTTGGAGGCGGCGGAGGGGCTGGTGGAAGCTGAGCCCTGGAAGTCACATGGTATGGAGCAGGCTATGGCCAGGTTTGGAGGGAGGGAGGATTGTTTGGGTGGGAGGGCCTTGCTTTATGCTAGGGCCATACAGACCTTTATACTCTATTTGTTATCATCAGCCCCATCCCCACCTGCCCTTTTCAGACAGACTCTTTCTATGTAGCCCAGGCTGGCCTCGAACTCATAATCCTTAGTTCTGGCATTGTATCACCAGGTCTGGCTAATTTATTTATTCTTAGTTGTATTTAATATTATCCTACCAATTTAACATTTGTAAGATTCTTCTTAATGTTCTCTATCGGTTTTTTTGTGTTTATGATAGACAAATGTCACCTCATGTAATTCTCCTCCTGTCCCCTAGGGGGTGGCTGGGGTTATCATGACAGTTTTATAGGTGATGCAATTGAGGCCAAGTCACCTAGCCAAGGTCTTGGTCACACCTCTGACTCCTTTTCATTGACAGTAAGGCCCAGAGAAGGGAAGCCACTGAGTGAGGTCATCCACCTGGGATGGGACCCAGGTCTGTTAGAGGCGGAGACGCTGAACACTGACTGGGCAGGAAATCAGAGCTGGGGACTGACCACTGGACACAGTCACATGAATGGGGGAGGGGATGGGGCTAAGGGTGCAAGCAAGAACCAGGTGCTAGGTCAGCCTGGGGTGCATGCTGGGTGGGGCCTTTGGAAGTGCAGGGGTTGGGTTGAGAGTCCGCTCCCTCCCCTCCTTCATGCCATGCTGTCCCCTGGGTAGCCAAGGCGCCAGGCCCGGCTGTGGATCTGACACCTCCGGCTGCCTGGCTCTGATCAGAATCTGGCTGTGGGGCAGGTGTGAAACTGAATCCTGATCGGCTCCCTTTGGCCTGGATGTGGCTGCAGACCCCTAGCCCTTCCTCGGCCCAGCCTGGCCTTGCTCATGGTGGCTTTCTTGAATTCTAGAGCACTTCTGCCCACCCAGGGCACTGCCTGGGCTACAGCCTCTGTCCCAGTCACTGGGCTCCAGGGTCCCCAGGGAGACTCCCACCGGGCCTGCTCTCAGGTGAGCCGCCAGGATCGGGTTCCTCTGGTTTCATGTCCTGCATTGTTCTTGGCTGGGCCCCGGCTTATGAAACAGTAATGAAGGGCCCTGCTCCCGAGGCTGGCCCCTCTAAGGTTTCTGCTGCCTGGAGCACCACAGCCACCACGGCCCAGAGTCAGGGCCTGGGAGGGCGGCAGTGTGGGGGCCTGAGCCGGAGCCCCCCGGGAACGAGGGTGCTGACAGCCGCCAGCTGCCACTGCCGGAGCCCGCTGCCCAGGTAACCCGAGAGGAGGCGGGGCACAAGGTGCCATGGCCCTGTCTCCCACCACCAGGGGAGGGCTCTGCCATTCTGGGAGGTGGAGGGAATGGGGGGGCCTTCTTTGAGGGGAGCAGCCGTTCCTTCTGGCTGAGCCCAATACCAGCCTTTCCAGGTGCGGCCTTGCTGTGGTGTGGGCAGCGCCAAGGGTGCACCTCTAGCTTGGGGCTGTGACCCTCTACTTTGGGGCCCCTGCCTCTCCTGTAGTGGAACAGAACTCTTCATTTCTTCTAGATCTTGCTGGCCCCTCCTCCTTCAGACCCCTTCTTCCATTCCAGACTAGGCCAGTTCTCTCCTTCCCTCTTGTTTTCTGGATGCAAAGCTGCACTGGGGCCTTTGGTGCATTTCTCATTCTCAGGCATGAACACATACATTTGTGTTTACATGATCTTGCACACATATATGCATTGGTGTAGCTGACAGGCCTGTACACATGCAATTGGACACATATCCCTCAACAATGATGTAACACATGGGTACCCCAAACCACAGGTATTTATCCGCATACAGACACACACACATGTACCTGGACTCATGCATGTACACGTGTGCATATGTACTCCAGGTACCCTGCTGACTCTAATCAGAGTCCCCAGGGCACCTCCAGCTGATGGAGTGGCTGGTCTTGAGCAGGAGATCCCAGGAGATGACTTTTGGAGACACCCACCAGTCTGAGCTGGGAGGGGCTGTCTGGGGGAGGGAGAAGGGGAGTCCCACGTGGGCCTGAGCTGTCTCCTCTCTCCAATGCGGGCCCAGGAGCCTCACAGCCCTTCCAGTGCCGAGGCCCCTTACTGCGACCTGCCCTGCTGCCCACCGGCCCCTCAGGACCCGCTCGACACCACCACCTGTGCTGGCCACTCTGTGGAAGGTCTTGGCCTCAGGCAGGGGTCTCAGAGGTGGGTAGAGCCCCCCGCTCCATGGACGGGTTCCCGGGGGTGGGGGGAGGTGAATGTCCATACCTTCCCTACATGCAACTCTTCATGATGGCAGTGTCCATCTACAACAGCTGTCATGGGTCACGTGGCCAGCCCACAAAGTCTGGGCACAGAGGACTCTGACAGCGAATGTTTTTCAGGGGTCCTTGGGACCCCTGGAAAGCTCACATTGATCTGTCCTTGTTTTATCTGAGTCTCTGACCCTGCCCCTGGCTGTCTTTCCCGATGGCCCGGACTGTCCCATAATTCCATGGGGTAGTGGATAGCTATGTACGTCTCCTGGTTCCTGTGTGCGGTTTTAAAAGATTGAAGGAGCTGGGTGAGGTGGCAGATGGATGTGATACCAGCACTCAGGAAGTGGAGGCAAGAGGATTTGGAGCTCAAAGCTAGACTCTTGCCCCCACACCCCCTAAAAGATTGAATGGACCTCTCAGCCAGGGCACCTGCGGCCACCCCTGCTTGACTGGGTCCCCAGACTTGGAGATTCCCTCCAGTCTAGGCCCGAACGGACCCCAAGTTCCTTACTGGGGTCATGAGACCTTGGGAGGCTGTGGCTTGGGGGTTCAGAGAGCTGGATCCCAGTTTCACATCTGCTGTGTTGGACTGTGGGACCTTTGGCATGATATTCCGTCTTTTTATACCTCACTTTTCCTGTTTGTAAAACAAGATGGGCTGAGAGTGTAGCTCGGTGACAGGCGGTGTGCCTAAGATCCTGGGTTTGATTTCCAGTACTGCAGAAATAAGTTTTAAAGAGAGAGGCTGGACCAATTCCTCGTTGTTTGAGGGCAGATGTTCCCCTCGGGTGGGCATCATTTTAAGAGAAAGAGAAAAGGGAGGCTCTGAAGGTCGGTGTATTTCAGGAAGTCCAGGACAAATTACGAGGAATCTTTCCTGTAGGATTGTCAGAGCGTTTGATTTGCCAACCTGCATTGCGTGGTTGAGGCGTAAAGGTCGGGACGTGTGTAGAATGTTCTGTATTTCCTTCACCATAGATCTCTTTTAGAGCGTCATGACTCCTTACTATTTTGTAGGCCCGTGTGTGGGTCACTTTGGGAATGCCGTGAGCCTTAAGCCTCTTGAGTGGGGGCCACAGGGACCACTTCTGTACAGTGCACTCATTTCCACAGCTCTTGCCCTTGGAACACGCTTTACCTCACAACGCTTAACAGCCTTCATCTGCCAACCTGGCTCAGTGTCCCCACACCTGTTCACTGAAATGGGCTGGGAGCCTCGGCCAGGCTCTTGACCCCTCAGAGCCTGGGTTTCTTCATCTATATGGTGGGACTCTCTCCCTTGGGAGGCTGCTACAGCTCTAGGAGGTGGTCCGTATAGAGCCCAACCCAAATGTCTTCAGCACTGACTTCTTATTTGTTTGTTTGTTTGTTTGTTTTGTTTTTGTTTTTTTCCGGAGCTGAGGACCGAACCCAGGGCCTTGCGCTTGCTAGGCAAGCGCTCTACCACTGAGCTAAATCCCCAACGCCCAGCACTGGCTTCTTGTTCTGTGGCTGCAGCCCTCGGCATGGTGTGAGCACACCTGCATGTCCCTGTGGGCAGGCAGGACTCAGTCCCTGACGTCGTCGTTTACCTTTTAGGGGAAAACAAATGGTCTCTCTCCTCTCCCAGGGTCTGGTCTCCAACAGCAGCTCTCCCTGCAGAGGGCCTTGCAACTGCTCCAAGGAACAGGCCCCAGGACCCTGAGGTGGTACCCTATCTGGAGGGCCCGGCCTGTAGTAGCTGGGACAACAAGGACCCCGACTCTGACACCAGCTCCAGCCAGGACAGCAGCACCCCTCATGATACCAGCACTTCTTCCTCTGTGGTGAGCTGAGGGCCAGAATCTGGGAACAAGAACAGGGTCATCCAGGGTCCTCGGCCCTGGAGACAAGCACGCTAAGCCTCCAGAGGAGGGCTGAGCCTCTCACAGCAGAACCCTGGGCCAGGCTTGGCCGTTGCCTTCCCTGATGGGAGGGTGCGGCTTCTGCTGGGCTGCCTCAGGGCGGGTGGTACTGTAGACAGGTGGACGGAGGCATTTCAGTCCAGTAGGGACTTTGGGTGACTCACTAGTCAGTTCAGGTCTCAGGGCTGGGAAGCAGGCATGAGGCTGGCCCCAGCCCTGCCCTGGCCACATGCTGCTGAGACCCAGACCGTGACCAGTCCTGGTGCTGATTTCCAAAGGCAGAGGGAAGGGAACAGGCTTGGGAGCTGGCAGGAGCTGGCGGGAGAGAGGAGCCAGGAGGCTGTCCCTGTGCTTTCACACGTTCAGACCCTACCCCCTCCCCGAAAAAAGGAAATGACAGGGAAGAATGGGTTCCACATAAACAACGCACCCAGCCTGTTCACACGCGTGGTAGGTACCGTGCAAAGGTCTCAGTGGGCCTGAGCTCATGCCCGGCTCTCCACCACCCTCTATGCTAGAGACTGCTGTGGTCCTGTTAGGGGGAGGCCCAGAGCAGGGAAGTAACTCACTTGAGACCACCCAGCTGTAAAGCAGTAGGCCTAGGATTTGAACCCATTTCTTCCATCCGTGTGACTTCGGCCCAGATTTTGATTTCAATGTCTGTACCTCTTTCTCAAGGTTGATAGAAGGTTCGCTGAGTTATCACTGGCTGAGAGCCCCACTCAGGTGGCAGGTGCCCTTAAAAACCTGTTCTTCTACCCTTCATGCTGGGATACAGGCTTGGGGCCCTCTTCTCCTCCCCAGCAGGATTGGGACACTGTTGAGAGGCCAGGGGTGGTCCCCAACGGGGACAGACTCAACGTGATGATCCCAAGGAGGCCTCAGGAGGGGCTGAGAGCTGACAGTGCTCGAAGGGTCACCAGGTCCCCGGCCAGAGGAGACACAGCGGGCCAGAGAAAGGAGGGTGAGTACTTCTAGGGTGGTAGGGTGGTCTCATGACCACGAAGTGGTGATGGCTTGGGTCCCCCCAAAGCCATCTCACTGGCTCGGCTTCCTTTGAGGGGCAGAATCTCTCTCTTTAAATTTATTTGTATTTTATGTGCATTAGTGTTTTTGCCTACATGTATGTCTGTGTGAGGGTGTCAGATCCCCTGGAACTGGAGTTACAGATAGTTGTGAGCTGCCTGTGGGTGCTGGGAATTGAACCCGGGTCCTCTGCAAGAGCAGTCGGTGCTCTTAAACCATTGAGTTGTCTTTCCAACCCCAAGGGCCCCAATCTTAATAATAGAAGTTCTTATATCGAGTGTCCTGCTGCCCAACTTAAGGACGCTTTCCCTTGGTTGAAAGATTGGGAACTCTAAGTTCTAAGAGGCTGAAGCTGGGTGAACCCAAGTGGAACACCTGCCATAAGTAGAATGGTAAGGGTGGGACTTCAGGGATGGCTGGACCCAGGTGTCCAGACAGTACCCAGATCTCCTCTCCATTCTGCCTTCTGTGGAAGTGGCTTCATTCCTGGTCAAACACTTCTCCAATAATAACATGATGACCACCAGAGGGGCCAGCTTGTGTCCCACGGAAGAAGGGCATATCTTTCCTATGACCACCGTTAAGTCTCAGGAAGGGTTATCACCGGGACCGCTGGGGGTCATCTCGATCACCAAGTCTGGCCTCCTGTGCAAACCCCATGGCCTGAGCTAGGAGGAAGGGAGAATCCCCAGAGGAAGTCAGGGTGCTGTTGTGAGAAAGAAAAAGAGAGAGACAGAGAGAGATGGGGGAGGGCACCATTGTTATGCCAAGTTCATGGAAGTTGGGGAGGTTGACCAGCATCTTGCTGGGATGTGAGTTCAGTATAGTGGGCACCCAATTCTGACCCTGGTATCTCTTCAGTGGGTCAGGAGTTGGGGCTAGAATGCCAGAACACCCACCTGTAGATGTATCCAACCTTCTTATTAAATAATAAACACAGAACCAATGCAAAGAAGAAAGCCAAGAGGTCAGAGCTAAGAGCTAAAACCTTACCCTTCCTCCTGCGGTGGTCCTACCTCTCCGAACCAGAGCTACCCCTGTGTTAAAGTCTTTATATAGAGTTCCTGTCCTGCCTTCTCATTGGTTGTAAACCCAACCACATGACCGCCTCCTCACAGCCTGTCTGTATAGGCCTCCAGGTTTTCCATGATTGGTATTAAGATTAAAAGCATGTGTATCCAATAATGGCTGTATCCCTGAACACACAGAGACTTACCCAGCTCTGCCTACCAAGTGCTGGAATTACAAGCATACGCTACCACTGCCCTGCTTTCCTATGGCTTGCTAATAGCTCTGACCCCCGGGCAACTTTATTTATTAACATACAAATAATATTTTAATACAAATAAAATATCACCATACCCACCACCTTCCCTGATGGCAGTCCTGGCTTCCATGGTCCTTAAGGAGTCTCATCAGTAGGCATGTGTGAAGTTTGGGAGAAGATGCTCTGGGATCTCAGGGGGAGTTAGACTGACCCTTGCCCTAGAAAGCTCAGCCTCTAGCAAAGCAGACAGACAGGAGCTAGCTCCTGTCGTCCAGGACAGAGGAGGCGCAGACACCGGCATGGGGGAAGAGAAGAAGTCTTTCGTTTTGGTTCCTTTTTGCTTTTCAGACAGGGTTTCTCTGTGTAGCCCAGACTGTCCTGGAACTAGCTCTGTAGACCAGGCTGGCCTCAGAGATCCACCTGCCTCTGCCTCCCGAGTGCTGGGATTAAAGGCGTGCGCCACCACTGCCCAGCTATGGAGGGTCATTTTTATTCAAGCCACCACAGATGGGTACAGGGCTGGCACAGGAGAGAGGACTGTTAGGGCCGAGGAGAGCAGAACAAGGAGGCAGGACTACGTGGCCCGTTAGCAGCTGCAGTTTAAACATGGGTGGGGTGCGCACCAGGGGTAGGCTGTGCTGGGCCTCCTCAGCCTTGCCAAGGGGTTGAGATTCTCTTCTCTAAGCAAGGTTTGGGCAGGGGGTGAGGAGTGATGTTATTGAACCTATGCCTTGGGATGGTGCCGGGTGCGAAGTCAGAATGCACTGGAGCAGAGTGAGGCAGGAGGATGGGAAGTCACGTGAGCCACCTAGTAACACCTGGTTCAGCCCAGAGTTGTCACTGGCTGATGCTGAATCCCACGGTAGAGGTTTCCCGCCAACAGGATGAGCAGGGTATTCACAATGTTCCTCAGACCACACTTGAGCTGTAGGGAAAAGGCTCCCCGAGGCTGGAGAGCTTTGCAGATGCTGCCACACAGCCAAGAGGCCACTTAGTGTCCCCATGTGGGACAAAATGCCCCTCCCTGTGAGGTCTGGGGACAAGATAGCACATAGCACCTCATCCCTTCCTTTTTAAATCCTGATGCTAAAATGCCCCAGTTGAGTGTGGGGGTGCAATGCCTGTGATCCTGGCTCAAGTGAGCTTTGGACTCTATGTAGCTGAGGCTGGTCTGGAATTCCTGATCCTCCGGTCTCTGCTTCCTCCGTGCTGGGATTACAGACAGGCCGCACACACCCAGGCTTTGCTTTCTTGCTTTGAAAGTCCCTGGGCAGTGGGTGGTAGCCTCTCTGTGACCTACTTAGAATCTGTGGCCACTGGCCACCTCGTGGCTACTTGCAATATTGCAGTCAGGGACTGAGCCTCTGCTGGGCACATCCCAGTCCCGCAGCTCACTGGGGGGAAGGGGGACGCAAGACACAGGTTGCCCAAGCACAGCTGTGTACCTGTCTTGCATGGAGGCCACGTCCTGTGAGAACCGGGCTCCTAGGGCATCTTGATGTGGGGTAGCAGGAGGCAGCTAAGGCAATATATGGCACAAAGGGTAAGGTCACTGCAGAACCAGAACCAGAGGTGAGAGCACTGTGTGTACTGCACACCTATTGTGTGCTGAAAACCTCTGCAAGTCCCAGAGGCACCATGGGAACACCAGGCTGTATCACACAGGGCTGCTAGGAGAAGAGCAGGTAGTCAAGGAAATAGACATGAGAAGGGTACATGGAAGGCAGCCCTTGGCCAGGAAACTAAGTTCTAGAAGGATGCTGCCCACTTCAGACAGAGGCAGCAGCAAGAGCAATGGCCCTGGGTGGTGAGGCTCCTGTGCTGTGCTGGAGGACCTCAAAGAGTGGGTGCTGGACCCTGGCAAGTGGGCAAGGGTGGGGTGTGGAGGGAGACAATCCCTGCACAGCCTGGGTCTTAGTCCAAATCCAGCGGGAAGCCCCCTAGAGGGTATTTTCTTTCATTTTGAAATAATCTTAGATTTTCCAAGATGGTAGCTATGGGGCTATTGGACCCTTTGCCCAGGTCTCCCTGATGTTGTTAGAGTCACATACAACTATGCAGAGGCTGGAGTGAAGAAATTAGCATTATCCCAGCACTCTGTGAGTTTGAGGCCAGCCTGGTCTACAAAGCGAGTTCCAGGACAGTCAGGGCTGTTACACAGAGAAACCCTGCCTCGAAAAACCAAAGTCCATAAACAAACAAATAAGTCACATTGGTGAGGGCTGGGATGTGTCTCAGCACTTGCCTGCAGTGTGAGACCCTAGACTCCAGCCCCAGAAACAAAAGGGAGCGTGAACACGATAGCAGTAAAGTACAGATTAATCAGGTCCACTTCTTCTCCTCCTCCAATCCCTTTGGGTTTGTTTGTCTGTTACAAGATCTTGTTCTGTAGTCCTGGCTGGCTTCAAACTCTGGAACCCTGGGCAGCCTCAACCTTGCGGCAATCCTCCGGCATCCTCCATCTCTCGGGGTTTAGTGCTAAGGTTACAGTCTCCAACAGTCCGAAATCCTTCTCTGTCCTGGGACATGACGCAGGATCTCACTGCATTTAGTCAGCTGACCTTCTCTGGTCCTTCCTCCTGTGACAGTTTCCTGGCCATTCCTTACCTGCCTGCCCCTCAAGGTTGTGAGCAGGGCAGACCTACTCACTGTGCTTTGTGGGGGAACGATAACTCTGGGCAAAGAGCACTCAAGCTGTAGGGGAGGACTATTGAGATTGAGCAAAAATGACAGTGACCTTGGGTGGGGGCTGGGGATGACAGAGCAGGTGGATTTAGAGGACGTCTTGAGGCGCCTCAGATCCACTCCGGTGTTGAGAGTTCAGACTTCAGGGACACCAGCTACCAGTGTAGCAAGATTGGAGGGGATAGGGGTTGAATGTGAAGGAAGTGTCCTCATGAAGGCAGCCATGGCTTGCTACTGCAGGAGGAGGGACGGGAGCACACATAGCTGATGGTTAAGGGATTGAAAAGGGTGGAGGTTGACCCCAAGTTCAGGGCAGTCAGGAGCCGTGACATGGTCACTGTTGAGGGCAGCTCATTCGTCTCTAAGAGCAGCACGCCCTTGAGGTGCCTAAAGTGTTAGTTTCTTTATACCTGACAAAAGAAATTTCAGGAAGGAAGGCCGAGGATACAATCCAACATGGCAGGGGAGGCTTGGTGGCGGAAGTGTGATGGCTGGTCACGATGGATCTGCAGTCAGGAAGTACCTACAGCTAGCTAGCTTGCTTTCCTTCCTTCCTTCCTTCCTTCCTTCATTCCTTCCTTCTTTCTTTCCTTCTTTTTTTGGTTTTTTTGAGACAGGGTTTCTCTGTGTAGTTTTGGTGCCTGTCCTGGATCTCGCTCTGTAGACCAGGCTGGCCTTGAACTCACAGAGATCCACCTGGCTCTGCCTCCCGAGTGCTGGGATTAAAGGCGTGCGCCACCACCGCCTGGCCCAGCATTGTTTCTTTTTTTTTTTTTTTTTTTTTTTGGTTTTTCGAGACAGGGTTTCTCTGTGTAGCTTTGCGCCTCTCCTGGAATTCACTTGGTAGCCCAGGCTGGCCTCGAACTCACAGAGATCCGCCTGGCTCTGCCTCCCGAGTGCTGGGATTAAAGGCGTGCGCCACCACCGCCCGGCCCAGCATTGTTTCTTAACCTTCCTAAGGCTGCAACCCTTTAATATAGTTCCTCGTGCAAGTGATCCCCAATCTTGCTGTTATTTTTTGTGGCTACTTCATAACTGTAATTCTGCAACTGTTCCGAATCGTAATGTCAATATCTGTGTTCTCCTATCATCTTAGGCAATCCCTGTGAAAGGGTCACTCGACCCTCCAGGGGTCGAGACCCACAGGTTGAGAATCACCGACCTAGACGAACAGCAGTGCCCAGCGCAGGCTCCCTGGCCTCCGTGTGTCCTCGCTTTTTAAAAGTTCATTTATTTATTCGTGTGTGGGCGTGAGCTTACGCACGTGTGTGGGCATGTGTGCCGAGGAGCTTGTGTGAAGATCAGAAGAGAACCTCCCGGAGTAGTCAGTTTTCTCCACCCTGTGGGTCCTGGGGATCAAACTCACGTCATCAGGCTTAGCCACAAGCACATTCACCAGCTGAGCCATCTCGCTGGCCCTTGCTTGCTTTGTCCTTTTAATCCACTCTGGGACCCCAGCACATGGGATAATGCTGCCCATATTTCAGCCGGGCCTCTCTCTTCTTCAGTTGCCCCAATCTAGCAACGCCCTCACAGAGACGCCCAGAGGTTTGTCCCCTGGGTGAGTATATCCTGTTGACAATGTTAACTGTCACATGCAGTAACCTGGTTAGGTGCCCGTTCTGCTCTGTGCTAGACCTGGGCGTCTGCCGCCCTCACAGACACATAGGTGCCCTCTCCGTGCACATTCCCAGCACCTGGCATGAGCCTCTGGGGCAGGAGGGGTAGGAAGAGTCCTCAGGTGTAGGCACGGGCACTTATGGCCTGGCACCCACAAGAGGGGTTTCTTAGAAGTGAGGATGATTTGTGGACATCCCACCCAGGAAGCAGAGGAGAGGAGTCAATATCATCAGACAGCTGCCCCTGGTCCGCTTCCGCCTCTCTGGGGTCACTGCTCTCTACGCCCTTGATCTCCTTTGACACGACCTTCTTGCTCTGGCCCCATTCCGCGAGTCATTGTGAATCCCTGGCCTGGTAGCAGATGGGTGCCTGAGCCTGGTCTCAGCCTGAATGGGAAGGGTGCACCTCTTTGACTAGACACTGAAACCTATTAGAAGCAGGCTGGGGGCTGCCCCTGGGCTTTTCTGTCCTCCCTGGCTCCCTCTCCACCTTAAACATCCTCGTTTCCCTCCAGATTCTGGCAGCGGTGGGGAGAGTGCTGGCCAGCACTGGGCGAAGCTGCGGGCAGAAAGCGGCTACTTCTCCTTGGAGCGACATCGCTCGGGGCAAACCCAGGCTTCCTCCGGGACACCACCGGGTGGACCTCGGACCGCCACCCAGGCCTCTTCTGCTCAAAGAGATGTTTTCCAGGAGGCTTCTTCTGCACAAGAACCCTCCCAAGCTTCCTCTCTACCTAGAAACCCCCAAAGAGACACCCCCAGGACCTTAGCCCCACCGCGGAACACCCCCAGAACATCCTCTCCTTCAAGAGTTTCCCAGAGGGTCACTCCTAGAACCGTGTCCACCGAGAGAAGCAGCACTCCACTGTCCTCTCCTCTCAGAGCTCATCAAGAGAGCCTCAAGACCTCCACACCACAAGATGGCCCCCACGTCGCATCGTCTCCTTGTGCCCAAGCCTCCTCTCTCAACAGAACCACCCAGCGGGAAAATCTCACAACTCCCTGTGCCCAGAGGGACAATCCTAGAAGTTCCTCTCCAAACAGAACCACCCAGAGGGACAACCCCAGGACCCCCTGTGCCCAGAGGGACAATCCCAGGACTCCCTGTGCCCAGAGAGACAATCCTAGGAGTTCCTCTCCAAACAGAACCACCCAGAGGGACAACCCCAGGACCCCCTGTGCCCAGAGGGACAATCCCAGGACTCCCTGTGCCCAGAGAGACAATCCTAGGAGTTCCTCTCCAAACAGAACCACCCAGAGGGACAACCCCAGGACCCCCTGTGCCCAGAGGGACAACCCCAGGACTCCGTGTGCCCAGAGGGACAATCCCAGGACTCCGTGTGCCCAGAGGGACAATCCCAGGACTCCCTGTGCCCAGAGGGACAACCCTAGAAGCTCTTCTCCCAACAGAACCACCCAAAGGGACAACCCCAGAACTCCCTGTGCCCAGAGGGACAATCCAAGGAGCTCCTCTCCCAACAGAACCATCCAGAAGGACAACCCCAGGACTTCTTGCATACCGCCGAACACCCCCAGGAACCCTTCCACCCAAGGAGTCAAGACTACAGCCTCCTGCAGCAGATGGGAACATCTCCGAAGCGCCTGCACCCAACGAGACAACCCAGGACCATCATCATCTTCCTTCCAACGAGACAACCCCAGGGTTTTCTCTCAAGGCTGCACCCAAAAGGACAACCCAGGACCATCATCTCCCCGCCGGGCCCCTCAGGGGAGTAGTTCCCGGAACCCCTCTCCCCACCGGACCAACAAAGATATCCCTTGGGCCTCCTTCCCCCTTCGACCCACCCAGAGTGATGGTCCTCGAACCTCATCGCCATCTCGCACCAAACAGAACCAGGTGCCTTGGGCATCCATTTCTCTCCGGCCAACCCAAGGGGACCGGCCTCAGACCTCAGCTCCTACCAAACTAGCCCATCACGACCCTCCCCAGCACTATTCGCCATCCCCGGCCACCTCCTCCTCCACCTGTCATAACCCAGGCCACCCCAGCGCCTCTCGGACTTCATCGCCTCCGCACCCAGCACCACGAGGGGCTCCCCAGACCTCTTCAGAGCCCGCCCAGCCACCATGTGCTGTGTGCATTGGGCACAGGGATGCACCTCGCGCCTCTTCACCCCCTCGCTATTTTCAGTACGACCCTTTCCCCTTCTTTCCGGATCCCCGCTCGTCTGAGAGCGAAGCACCCCACCACGAACCCCCCTACATGCCACCTGCAGTGTGTATTGGGCACCGTGATGCCCCCCGGGCTTCTTCACCACCTCGCCATACCCAGTTCGACCCCTTCCCCTTCCTCCCAGACACATCAGATGCCGAGAACGAGTCCCCCCAGCATGATCCTCCACAGTTTCCCCCACCAGTGTGCATCGGGTACCGTGATGCCCCCCGGGCCTCTTCCCCACCGCGCCAGTTCCCAGAGCCCTCCTTCTTCCAAGATCTCCCCAGGGCCAGCACAGAGAGCCTTGTCCCTTCCACAGACTCTCTGCATGAGCCTCCCCACGTCCCCACTCCTGTATGTATCGGACACAGAGATGCTCCCTCCTTCTCCTCCCCACCACGCCAGGCGCCCGAGCCTTCCCTCTTTTTCCAGGATCCCCCTGGCACCAGTATGGAGAGCCTTGCCCCTTCCATTGACTCTCTGCACGGCTCCCCACTGCTGGCCCCCCAAGTATGCATCGGCCATCGGGACGCACCCAGAGCCTCCTCCCCTCCCCGCCACCCACCCGGTGATCTAGGTCTCCTGGCCCCCTCCCCTCCCCCGGGTAGCTCAGGCTCTCGAGGCTCAGCACCCCCAGGGGAAACCAGACACAACTTGGAGAGGGAGGAATACACCATGCTGGCCGACCTGCCCCCACCCCGGAGGCTGGCCCAGAGGGGGCCAGAGCCCCAGGCACAGGGCAGCAACGAGGGCCGGACCCGCAGCCCTGGCCGGGCAGAGGTGGAGCGCCTCTTCGGGCAAGAGCGCAGGTGAGCCAGGGCAGGGGCAGCCAGGTGGGCTGGGGAGGAGAGCAGTTGGAAAGTTCCAGAAGCAGGAGTTCAAGCCCTGCTGCCCACTGGCTGGGCAGTCTCGGGCAAGCCACTGTGTCTGTCTGTACGTTAGGATTTTTTTTCCCCCCTGAGGTTGAAGTAACACTGTGGATAGCCAAGTAGTTAAAAACAAACAAACAAAGAGCTGGTGTCTGGCAGGCTTAGTTTAAATCTGGGGTCAAAGCTACCCAGTATCCTGTGATACCTGCTTAAAGCAATTGAATCTACTTGGGCCTCGGTTTCTTCCTCTGTCAAATGGGGAACACTAAAGCACACTGATTCCAATGAGGCCGAACTCCTGAAGGGTTTGCTCCAGAGCAGCGGGTTTACTGTTTCTTCCCCACATGAGGGAGGAAACAGAAAGTACCCATGACTCTTCCCCCGTGCTTTGTAGGAAGACAGACATGCTTGTTTTACACGTGTGGCCAGTGGCTGGGGTGCAGTTCAGTGGTGGAGTGCTTGGCAGGCAGCATGCAGAGGGCCTGGGTTTGAGCCACTAAGTAGATAAATGTCCTGGTTTTTATTCCTCTGGGTGCTGGGGATGGATCCCAAAACGTGCACCTGCTAAGGAGATCCTCGGCCCTCATCCCAGAGCGTTCCACAAGAGCTCCCAGAGTTGCAGACTTTCAAAAGTTAGGGATTATTTTCCTGGGACGTGGCCACAGAGTCCCAAATCCTAGTGTCCTGTGAATGTCCTAAAGGTCAGTACACATGGGAGGACAAACATCCCCCTCCTGCTCTGGCTGGGATTTCTCTCCTCAGCAGAGCCAGCCCCTGAATTTAATTTAGAGATGCAGTTCCACTTACCATAGACAAGAGAAAGGTGGGGGGTGCCTAGAAGTCTGGAAACTTTCCCTGTATTATCTAATGGGTTTTAGAGCCGGACTGAGAGGAGCAGACCTCATGGCGACATCATTCTAGAGCATCTCCAGCACCCTGCCCCCTCTCTTTTCCTTTTGGTTTTTCAAGACAGAGTTTCTGTATAGCCTTGACTGTCTGGAACTTACTCTGTAGACCAGGCTGGCCTCGAACTCACAGATCCGCCTGCCTCTGCCTCCTAAGTGCTGGGATCAAAAGTGTGCGCCACCACTGCCTGCCTCCAGCACTGTAAGATTCTTCTCTTCACGGCCCCTGAGTGCAACATTTCTATAAGATCTGAATTTGGATGAGAAATCTTTTTTTGTTTTTGTTTTTTGAGACAAGATTTCTCTGTGTAACACCCCTGGTTGTCCTGGTACTCACTCTGTAGACCAGGCTGGCCTGGATCACAGAGATCCGCCTGCCTTTGCCTCCCTGCTGGGATTAAAGGCATGAGCCACTGCCCAGTGAGAAGTCTTATTTCTTATTCAAATGACCATTTCAGTAAACTGTATCCGTTCAGTTCACTATCCGAGAACCTTTGTTGACCCCCACACTAGTGTATTTCTCTCTTTGGTCTTTACAAAAAGGAAAACCATTTTTTAGGGGAGAAATGGGTTTGAGACAGGGTCTCGTTGCAGCCCAGGTTGGAACTGAAGTCACTGGGTAGCCGAGGATGACCTTGAATTCCTGATCTTCCTGCCTCCCTCTCCCAAGTGCTAGGTGTACAGGAGTACGCCATGCTGGCTCTGCAATAGAGTTCACAAATAAGTCTACACATAAATATTCTCTCTCGTAGTTACTCACTTTTGAAATAGGGTTTTGCTATGTAGCCCAGGCTGGCCTTGGACTCTAGGTCCTGCCCCAGGTTCCTGAGTGCGGGGATTATAGGCGTACGGCACCACACTGGGCTTGCACAGTTAATTCTGTTCACTGTCCTAGAATATTGTCTTCCCATCTCAGTTTTATAACTTTGGAGTATTTTCCCTATCTAGTACTTTTCCAGGTGGAATACCATCTGCCCTCTGAGGACAGCATGTATTTTCATAAGAGGCAGAATTTATGAGGCTGGGGGATGGGGGTGTGCAGGGTTGTATTTTCATTGTCTCCCATTTACTCCTCTGACAGATATTTATTGAGCATCTACTTTGCCCAAGCATTGTTCTAAGTCTGGGACATTTTTCTAGAAGGATCATGTCAAAGACTTAGGCATTTGTCTGGTGTTTTGGCCATTCCCCTACCCCCATCCCCTTAAATGCCTGAATTTTGAAACAGTCTTCCTTGGATCTGCTAAACATGGTGTCTTTGTTTTGTTTTGTTTTTAAACAGGGTCTCACTATATAGCCCTTGTTGGCTTGGAACTTGCTATGTAGACCAGGCTAGCCTGGAACTCATAGAGAGATCCACTTGCCTTTGTCTCCCAGTGCTGGGATTAAAGGTGTGTGCCATTCTGTTCTGTTGGCTCTTTGACACCATTTGGAGACCCTACACTCATCCAAGTATCCAGAGGAAATTTATTTCCTTGGTCATCCACGGTGCAGCCACATCAACCCTTGGGGACAGGTGACTCTGGGTGGGTCCTGTTGCAGAAGAGCTGGGTTCCCATGGCGTGGGGCTCAGAATCTTCTAGAGTTCTTCAGTCCTGTCTTTCAAAGCTTATGAGGAATAGGGGAAGATGTATTGGAAGGAATGACCATTGAGGAGGCTGGAATTTGTATGGAGACTGCATGTTTGAAAGAGACCAAACATTTGTGCTTCCCTACTAGGTCCCCATCATGTTTGGGACTTTGAATTTTGGGACTTTCATTGAAGCCCCTAGACCTCAGTTCTGGGGGAAACTTGTTCAAAGGCCTCAAATTTGATTTTAAATGGAGCCTCGCCTGGGTGTGGTGCACACCTTTAATCCCAACACTTGGGAAGCAGAGGCAGGCAGATCTCTGAGTTCAAGGCCAGCCTGGTCTACAGAGCAAGTTTCAGGACAGCCAAGGCTACACAAAGAAACCCTGTCTCAGGGGGAAAAACGGAGCCTCATCCAGGGAGCCCTCAAGCTTAGAATCCAGGGACCTTAGGACAGCTAAGGACTCCAACAGCTTCCAGATCTAATTCTAAGGACATCAGTAGAGGCCACAGGACAACAGCAAAGCCTGATGCCACATTTTCCGTTGGTCTGAGACAGGGTCTCATGTAGCCCAGGCTGGTCTCCAGCTCTCCATGTAGTCAGTGATGCCCTTGAACCCCTGGCCTCCCTGCCCCACCTCCTGAGTGCTAGGATCGCCGGCGTCATCACCACCCACGCTCCATTCCTTCTGCAGACCTCTACAGTGTTCTTCATGGTTCTTCAGCTGTGGGCAGACTTTAGAGACAGTCCCCACAGACACCTGCACAGTCCCCCTCGGTATCCTTTGGGGACTCACCCTGGGCTGGCTGAAAAGGTTTCTCCTTCCTGGTTCTGCTCAGCTACCAGCCATGGCCCCACTGACTCATGTATTTTACTTATTTTTGCTGTGCTGGGGATGGACCCTATGGTCTCTCACATACCATGACCAGTTTAGATGAAGTCCAGTAGTCAGACCCCACAGGAGGTATCTGTTCATGGAGGCCGAGTCTTTTGTCCTTTACTAGGAGAGAGGACACACACTGCCCCCAGAGACTGTTAGCTTTATAATGGTGATACCATGCTGAATATAAGCACGACCACTTTTTTTTTTTTTTTTTTTTTTTTCCGAGACAGGGTTTCTCTGTGTAGCTTTGGTGCCTTTCCTGGAACTCACTTGGTAGCCCAGGCTGGCCTCGAACTCACAGAGATCCACCTGGCTCTGCCTCCTGAGTGCTGGGATTAAAGGCGTGCGCCACCACTGCCGCCGGGCCCTGGCCACTCATTGTGAACCCACACAAGCCGGGGATTTTGGCACAGGCTGAAGGTGATCTCTGTTGGCTATGGTGACATTTGCTGGTGACCTTTCTGGATTGTTGAGTTGGAGAGAATGTCTCTTTGTGGCCACCTGGCTAGGCGCTCTTTCACCAATGGCTAGAAGGGTTTTCGAAGCTGAGTGCTGGAGTTCTGTGAGCTCTGAGAGGAACACGGAAGGCAGCTGGCTTGAGGAGTCCTCACTTTGCATGTGGATGGGGAAAGGGCAGAAAGAATGGAAAGCGAGGCACCTAACGTTCCCCTCTCTTGTCCCCGGAGCAGGCTGTGCAAGGTTAAGTGGGACTTGGCACACGAACGCTTGGCCTCCAGAACAGAGGAAGTGCTCAATAAATATTTTCTTAAACATTGTGATTATTTTCTGCTCAGTGCCTGGTACACAATAGATGCTCAATAAATCTGAGTTCCCACAAGGCCCAGTCTAACCCTTGTCAGGGGTGGCTGGTGGGTAATAGGAAGTGCTGAAGGAGGAGGGAGGGAGCCATGGCCAAGAGCTGCCTCCTCCCCACCCCGCTGCTTTCACCCTCTTGTGTCTTCATGGCCTTATAAGATGGTGCTAACTGCCCCCATTTTCCAGAAGGGGAAACTGAGGCCTTGAGAGGGTCATCCTCTCTTTGGGCTTTCAATGAGTCTCTTCTCTGGGGTGGGCTGGGAATGCTGGGTGCTGGAACGGAGTCCCAAAGGCCCTCTGGAACAGCTACATTTACTCTTAGGAAGTCGGAAGCACCGGGGGCCTTCCAGGCTCGGGATGAGGGACGGTCACAGCGGCCCAGCCAAGGTCAGAGCCAACTTCGAAGACAGTCCAGCCCCACCCCCAGCAGGCAGGTGAGCTCTGCTAGCCACCAGCCCTCATGAGTGGACACTGCCTCTCCCCACACCCTGGGTTCCGGGCAGGTGTCCTGGGCAGGGAGGTCCTCTGTGAGAAGGGCAGGGCCCCAGCGTGGGATCATACTGCACTCTCTCCAAGGGCCAGAGGCTCTTGCCAAGATGTGAAGGACTCCATACAGATCCTTTGAAGACAGCCCCTCGGAGCTGTTCCCATGGAGGCATCTGCTATCTTGAGATCTCAGGGAGCCCGGGTGCATCGGGGGCCGCCTCGTCCAGCATAGGGATTGGATCTCAAATGAAACTTAGAGGACCAGGCACACCCCAATGGCACAGTTAGCCATGGTGGAAATTCGGGCACCTGATAGCTAAGGCTGGAAAGACTATCTTAGGGAGGGGAGCCCGGAAAGTAAGCAGCTCTCTGCAGATCTCTTTCTGGAACCGAGAAAACTGGGTGAGAAGAGAGAAGCATGCACCGTAGAGAGAGCCGCGGCTCTCCACCTGCTTTGGCCTAGGCTTCTAGGAAGACACAGCCTCACCTCCTAGCCTCCCTCCTTCTGGGGCTTGGCTAAAGCAGACAGCCGCTACCCAGTGCAGTCCGGAGCCTCACCCACCCCTTCACGTCATCCACAGGTGACCAAGCCCTCTGCCAAACAGGCAGAGCCAGCCCGGCGGAGCCGAACAGAACCCCCGCATCCTAAGAGTCCCGAGAAGCGGCCTGAGGGAGACCGGCGGCCCCAGAGGCCCTCAGCACCTGCCAAGACATCAGCCCGGCCCCCCGAGAGGAAGGCTCAGATAGAGACACAGCTAGAGAGTGACTGCACTGGCCTGAGGCAGCCTCCGGGAGGGTGGCCGAGTCAGGAGGAGCTGTCAGGGCCCCAGGGTCCTAGCAGACACCCAGAGAAGAACTGGGGAAGCCAGGAGGAGGGTCCAGGACTGGGGGGCTGGCCAGAACTTGGGAGTCCCAGCCTGGAGGGGATATGGAGGGGCCCTCCCCAGGAGCACAGGGAAAGGTGGGGACAGTCAGAGGCCTGGGAGCAGCCTCCCAGTAATGGGCTACAGGGGGGCCCCCCAAGGGGCCTTCAGGAGTTGTCCAGGCCTCACCAGCCTACAACCCCCCCAGACAACTCCTGGGCAGGCCCAGCAGAATGCTCGTGTGCCCGGCAGCCTGAGGGCACCACTGGTATGGGCTGGAGGGCTGAGGGAGCATCCCCACATCAGTATAGTCCTGAGAAGCCACCCGACCTCGACTGGAGGGACCTGCTGGGCCTTCTCCGGGCACCTGAGGATGGGGCCTGGGCCCGGCTCCCAAGGCTGGACTGGGAAGGCCTGCTGGAGCTCCTGCAGGCTCGGCTGCCCCAAAAGGACCCAGCTGGGCACTGGCATGACCCAGCCAGGGCTTCAGGACCAGAGCTGGGCTCCCCGGGAACAGAGGACACCCTGAAGACAGAGCCGCAGACCCAGCCTGAAGGATGGGCCAAGGCCACCCAAGCCAATGGGCACAGCCTTGGGCAGCAGTCCGAGAGCCCAGCACAGCTACCCAGCCCTGTCTGTACCTCCACCCAGTGGCCAACAACCAAAGTGACAAGTGAACCAGAAACATCAACTCTGGCTGCTCTGGAGCAGACAGGTCACCTAGGGAGCCACAGCCCACCAGACCTGGCGGTAAGTCGGTGTCCAGCAAAGGCCACTGTTCCAAGTTATGTGCACCCCGCCCCCTGACAGCATCTGGCAGTGGTGTCACCAGGTCACAGGCAGTGTGCTAGGCCACATGTGCCATGCACGGTGAAGAGGCAGCTGCTGCTGTCCCCAGGTTATAGATGATGAACCTAAGACCCGTACTCAGGGACCATACCTGTGGGAGTTTTGATAAATGCTATTAAAGTACCCAAGCCTGTGCTTAGTGCACTGTGAGTCCCTCTCCCCCAGCACCCTGTGGCTGTTCTCAGTTAACTATCAAATTCAGCACCAGGACACCAGGGATGCAGGGTCAGATGACATGGCCCTACCCTTAAATTGCCATCAGGCTATGGGGAGGCAGGGCGATTGCCCGATGCTCAGCAGAGGGGTCGGGGTGGGGATGCAATGCTGTCCTCCAGTGGCCGCTGGCTTGCTGCAGTCTGACTTGTCACAAGGGAGGTGGGAGGTCAGAAAGATTGGGGTTCCTCTACTTGAGGCTCAGGATCCCTTGGAGACTAGGGGGGATGGAGGGATGGAAGGATGACCAGAGGGATGAAGAACCTCTGGCCACTTCAGTAGCTCAGGCAGGGAGAAGACTGCAAAGTGCTCACTGGGTAAGTGTAGTAGCCAGGATGGATCCAGGGCTGTACTCGGTGATGTCTCCAAGCCCAGAGCGTTGATGGGGGACAGGGGTGGCCGCACTCTGGCTGCAGCTCTATAGAAACACCGTGTGTCATGCATGTGTCAATCCAGCATGAAGGACATCTCACGGATGACAGAGCAGAGAGCTCACAGGTCCTGTGGGCCTCCGGGTACTTCTCTAGTGAAGGTCCTTGCCATATCATTCAAGGCTCCTTCCTCTTCTTCCTCCCCATACTTTCCTCTCACTGTGCGGAGCTGGATGGAGGACTCTGCGTATGTTCTTGCACATACTGTTCCTGTTGCTGAGGATGACTCCATCTCCCTTGTCACCTACCAAATGTCTGGTCATTAATGTTCTGTCCTCCAATACTGACCCCACCCCAGGGCTGCTGACGGTCCCCTTCTGGGCCTCACAGTTTGGCTTCCATCCATCAGTCACGTCGGATATTCACTTCCCCTTAGAATCATGGGCACTGACTAGGGATGTGGCTCAGTGGTAGAGCACCTGCATAGCATGCCCAAAGCCCTGGGTTCAACCTCTAGCATCGTAAAACAAGCAAACATGAGCTCCACAGGGGGAGGGGCTGTGATCACTTTATCTCTGTACCTCTGTCTCTCAGCCCAAGGCCTGATAGAGAGGAGGTGTTCTACTCAGTGGATGGCAAATCCATGAATCCACGAATGCTTCATTGTCCCCGAGAGCAATTGGATGGGACAGTAGCTAGGTGATGGGTGGGCAATGAGGGAAAGATGGCTGAATGAATGATGGTGGGTGTTAGGTAGACGGGGATGGGGTTTGGTGGATGGGTGGGTGTGCTGGTGATGGATAGTGGTGGTTATTCGGTGATGTTTGAGTATATGGTTGGGTGGGTAAACATTAAGTGGAAGATGATGGATGGATATAACATGGATGAATACATGTTCCATCGATGGTGAGTGACCGCCGGAAGGATAGAGAGATGGGCGAATGGATAGGAGGATGCATGATGGTAGATGGATGGCTAGATAATGACTAAATGAAGGGTGGGAGTAGACTGGGTGACGGGTGGTGATGTGCAGTGGGTGACATGAGGACAGTATAGGGTAGATGTGGGCTGGTTGGGCTGGCAACATGGATCCAGTGATGTTGGATGCACAGAAAATAACCGGAGAATTTAGAAGGTGGATGGATGGGTGAATCATGCGGGATGAGCTAGGCTAAGCTGTATTCTTTCTTATCTTCAGTTCCAGGCAGAGGAGCCTGAGGCGTCAGAACCGAGCAGAGTCGAAGAGTCACTGGATGACCAGAAGCAGGCTGACTCGGTAGTTGGGTCCTAGGCTTGGGCACATGGGGAGGGGAAAGGAAAGGAAATCAGGCTGGAGGTGGGATGAGCTCCTCCAAAGAGCTCTGGAGCCATCCAGACCCAGGCTGGCTCTGCGATGGGGCTTTGAGAAGAGAAACGTAGGAGGAGGTGGTGAGCAGAACCACCCATCGCATGGGAACCTCGGTGGGGATAGTCCTGGGGTCAGAGTTCTGCTTCTGACTTACTGGCACACCGTCTTTCCCTGAGCAAATGGCAACTTGGCCCCAATAGTTCCTGAGGGCAATGTTCTTTTGGGTCTAGAGGGCTGGGCCAGGCTTCCTGGGTGGGGCTGGGCCATGCTTCCTGGAGCTGGGGTCAAGAGTAGTAAAGTGGGTCAAAGGAGGTGCGGCTGCAGCCCCGAAGGCCGTGGAGGCTCTCCAGGGTCCTGGAGACTGGAGCGATATGCCAGGGGTGGCACAGGGGGCTGCCTGGGGCCTGGCTGTTGCCGCACCTCTCTGTAACTTGCAAACAGACCTTTCTCACCAGAAACCTCTGGAGGGCAGAGGCGGAGGCGGAGGCAGAGGCGGAGGCAGAGGCAGACAGCAGGCAGGCAGCACAAGCCAGGAGACTCTGGTTACGCTTTTCTCTTCCCCACGGTCCTCTGGACTGCCTCCTGAAAAGCCAGAGGTGACGGGCCACCTGAGTCTGGCCCGGCCACTGGTCATAGCTGGGGAGAGGCGTATTCTGTCCAACCCATTTGTGCAGACCAGGAAACAGCCAGTGTGTGGCTGGACCCAAATAGAACCCAGGACTCTGGTCGCCTAGCTGGGGCTCTGTACCGGGCTTTTTCTTTTAGGGTCACCAACCAGCTCCCAAATCATGACACAGGGACTTGTTATTAGTTTTGAATACTCGGCCTAGCACATTTCTGCCTAGCTCTTTCAAATTAACCTGTTTCTCTTTATCTACCTTTTGCCTCTGGGCTTATTACCCGTCTTCCTTCTGTGTGTCTTACTTTCACTGCTTCTGGCTGGCTTCTGGCCCAGATGGGCGTGTCCCTCATTCTCTCCTCCTTCTTCTCTTGTTCTTCCCTCTCTCGAGCCCAGATTTCTCCTCCTATTTATCCTCTCTGCCCACCAGCCTCATTTATCCCTCTCCTGCCTAGCTATTGGCCATTCAGCTCTTTATTAGACCAATCAGGTGCCTTAGGCAGGTCAGCTGAAGCAAATGCAACCCATCTTTACATAATCACACACATACATCCTTACATCATTAAACAAATGCAGCATAAACAAAAGTAACACACCTTTACACAGTTCAAGTAATGTTCTGCAGCATAAACAAATGTAACACATCTTTACATAATTAAACAAATGCAGCATAAACAAATGTAACACATCTTTGCCCAGCTAAACTAACATTCCACAACAGGGCTCCCTCTACTCCCCATCCCCGCCTCTGTCCAAGTTGCTTCCTGGTTCTGTCCTCTCTATGTGCCTCTACCTGCTGGGTGGCCAGTCTCCCCTTCTGTGAAATGGGGAGGGGACAGAGGACTCCCATCACTAACGGGGGGGGCGGGGGCTGACAACTCACTCTTCCTCTTTGGGGCTGATTTCTTCATGCTTCCTGGGGCCTGGCCTTTGTGAGCAAAGAGGAAATTAGCAATATGGAAAGCCTCTCCCCACTGCCACACACACACACACACACACACACACACACACACACACACACACACACACCAGGCCACCTCTACTGAACAGAAATGTTAATACCTCATTCATTCACTCACTCACTCATTCCTACTCAGAACACTTAGCGAACACCTTCTGTGTGGTGGGATGAGTTGAGGTGAGCCAGAGTGGTGTCATGTGGTGGTCAGGGCTGTGGGCTGTGATGGGGTGTGATCATGGGGAGCACTCCTTTCCTAAATGCTCTCAGGTACTGTGCTCTGATGTTTCAAACTCCGCTTCTAGAGACTTGTAGATTCCAGCCAGAGGACAGGGAAGTTCTGCCCCCCCCCCCCCCCCCCCGCCCCAACCTGCAGTGTGGCTTTGGGCCGGTCCCTCCGCTTTGCTGGTGACTCAGTTGCCCCAACAAAGATGACTTCAAAATGGAAGCTCTAGGGCTATGCGATAGGCATCTGTATTAAGTCTGTGACTCATTCCTTTCATGTTAATGCCCCAAGATCCAGGCAGGTAAAAAGGTGCTAAGAACAGGAGTTGGGGGTCACATGTGTGACCCCCATGTCCCCAAGTGGTTGCTGCTGAGCGTACAGTGGACGTAGAATCTCCATAGCTTTCAGATTTTTCAAGACAGTTTCTCTGTGTAGCCCTAGCTGTCCTGGAACTCACTCTGTGGACCAGGCTGGCCTCGAACTTGCTATGTTGCTGAAACTAGTCTCGAGCTCTGATCCTCCTGGCTCCACCTCTGAAGCGCTGGGATTACAAGTGTGCACTACCACACTTGGCCCAAACTTCTTGGTTATTAATGTTAGAACCAGATGCAAGATGATGGACGTGCACCGTGTGAGCTAAATGTCTGTGACCTGTACCCCTCTCCTTGGTAGTTTGACCTAGGCTTTTGGACACAAATTCCAAGGATGTGTGGAGTCCTAGAGACCGTGTTGCTCAAACACTATGTAGTGTGAGCAAGACAACCAGTTTTGTTTTGTTTTGTTTTTGTTTTTGTTTTTTCCTTTGTAGCTCTGATGGGGGAGGTAGGTGGGAGCTCCGGGCCTTTGCAGTAGCAGAATGGTCAGGGGAGGCTGTGGCCAGGGATGCCCCATCCCACCAAAGGGACCTACAGCCAACACTGGACCCTGTTTGACAGGCAGACAAGAGGCCAGCAGAGGGCAAGGCTGGGAGCCCACTCAAGGGCCGACTGGTGACATCATGGCGGATGCCCGGGGACCGGCCCGCGCTGTTCAATCCATACCTGCTGTCTCTGGGGGTCCTCAGGTGGCAAAGGGTAGGCTGGCTCCTGAGGGATTGGAGGGGAGAGGGTGGATAGAGAAGGGAAGTGGGGAGGAGACTGGGGCTAGCCAAGAAAGAATGGGGGCTGAAAGGGAGGGGTGGGGGAACCCCATGGAAGGAGAGGATGCTACAAAGCTCTGTCAGGCTCTGGAAGGTGGGCTTTTCTGCCTCTCCTGCAGGGCACTGATCCTGAAAGCTTTTAGGATGAAGGACTTTTGGGTAATCTCCAATCAGCAACTGCTGGCCTGGGCCAGGGAGCCAGGTGGTGGGAGGGATGAAGGAGGAGGGCCTCAAGGGGCTCTGGATTACAGAGTGTGTCTCAGACCTGGGCCCAGGCCAGTTTCACAAACATCTGGCCTTACGTAACCCATCTCCTGCCCAGAGAGGCCTGTAAACACTGGGGCCTCTGGTCGGGGCTTCCTCCAGGGCAGGGAGAGGAGGTAGCTATGACTTGTCCCCTCCCAGCGGGCAAGAAGCAACCAAGGGCTGGTTTGGGGGGTTAACTGTGTCAGGAACTGGGGGACCCCTGTACTTTCCTGTCGGTGCTGGGCCCTGACACTGCAGGGCCCTTGGAGGCACATGCCTATTTGACAGAGGTGGGCACTGAGGCTCACAGAAATGAGCTGACAGCCAGGACATCGCAGGGCTGGTTTTTGCACGGTCCCAAGTGACAGAGTTCCAGAGGAAGTTAGAGCACTGGATAGCATATCTGTCTGTCACATCTATCAGCTGGGATGATTGATGGAGCTGTCCAGGGCTGAGGGGAAGGTACCAGAAGCTTGGGATGCCCAGAGGCTGGGGGAGGAGGACTGCCCGAGTCCTGCTTCCCATCTGTGTCAAGGATCCCTCCCTGCCATGCCCTGCAGGCAGGGGCACCCAAGGCAGCCAAGCAAACATGGCTATCTGGGTGTTGTGGTCCTTCGAGCCATGGGCAGGATTTGCCTTATCAACCTAACTAAAGGTCACCAACACACAGCAGGGCCGGGACGGGAGGAGTAGCAGGGAAGGCCTTGGTGGAGAGAGGGTGAGAGAAGTGGGCTTATGATAATAGATGTGCTCTGGACTCCAGGAATCCCCCGGAAGGGCAGACCTTTGTACCCTAGACTACCATGTCTGTGCCTTCTCTACATCACCACAATTGTTGTGTACCTACCATACTCCCCACCCCAGGTCCCACGAAAGACGTGCCTGACTGTGTTTGGTCCTCTTCTCAAGGACGATTAGATTCATGTTTTCCACATGCTAATGAGGAGGTGAAGTCTCTTGTCCCATGTCACACATGGGTGCGTCTGAGATGCAAACCCTGTTCTGGCTGGTCTGAGCACTGAATACTTACAAACGCACCCCTGTGTTGCTGATCTCCCAGAGCTTCCTGGCAGTCCTTGGTTCTCTACCAGACGTGTGGCAGCTGGGGCTTGGCGAGTCTGGGGCAATGCTCTTTTTATCTGGGGACTAGAATTGTAAGTACCAGAGACCGAACTGCCTGGGGCCTCTCTGAGGATTGCTAAAGAGCCAGAAAACCGGCCAGAATTCTATCTCTGCCCGTACCAGGCTGTGTGGCTTCTTCCCTGAACCTTACCTTAGAGTTCTCAGTAGAAACATGATGCTGAATATCCCTGAAGTGTGGTGGCTCCAGTCTTGGCCAGCAGGAGTCACTTCCAGGCCCCTGAAGCTCTGCATCTCTCTTGGGCTAGGGTGAGCTGTGATCACTTCATTTGTATATTCATTCAGTTAACCAATGTTTACTGAGGGTATACTGTAGGCTAAGGCCCTGGGCTGGCCTCCAAGACAGAGAAAGACATGCTCCATTACTGCCCACAGGGGGCACATAGAGGCAAATACCGTGACAGGCACCTGGGTAATTTGACACTGTGGCAGAGGGACAGGCAGATAGATGCAGGGAACATTAACAAGGGGTCAGATACAGGGAGCCCTTGACAAAGATATGGATTCAGGGAGCATGGGGCATGGAGTCACATATCGGGAGCACCGAGTGAGGAGCAAGTTGTAGGGAGACAGATCTAGGGAGTATTGGGAAAACGGATGGGCATAAGGAGATATGGGCAAGGAATCGGGTCAGAAGCAAGGAGCACCGGATGGAGGGGTCAGATGTAGAGAGTACAGGGAAAAACCATTTTGTGTGTGTGTGTGTGCCAGGCTGTATCATGTAGCCATGTCCCTGACCCTGCTGGGAAAGATGAAAGGAGCATTGGGTGAGGAATGCAGGCATTGGACAGTGAGGTTCTAAGTCTGCAATACATGGCTGTTTACTTTTTGTGGGGTAGTAGGAGAGAAAACTCTCGTGTGTGTGTGTGTGTGTGTGTGTGTGTGTGTGTGTGTGTGTGTGTGTGTATACATGTGCTTACACAGGCAGGAAGGGAAGTGTTCCAGACACAGTAGTCTAGAGTACAAAGGTCAGCCCTCCCAGAGAATTCCAGGAGTCCAGCATTGTGCCCTTCATATGGAAGAGGCATGTATAAAATTTAGTGCAGTCCCAGGCAGGTTATAAGGGAAGCTGCCTGGGCAGAATCCAGTGTGCGGAGCTGATCACCATCACTCTGGTCCCTGGGTTGAGGTTACCAGAAGGTGACTCTCAGTGGCCAGGAGCCAGGAGGCTGGTGCTTGCTGTGCCCAGGCACCCGGTGGTAGGGGGTTTCTTCTTCTTACTCCATTTCCAAGGGCTGACAACCTTTGGGGAGTGCAGGGGGAGGGTGGGAAGCATATGGGTAGCAAAAGGCCAGTGTCTGGAGCAAGTGAACTTAACGTGTGGATTTGTGTGTTGTGAGGAGACTTCAACAGAGATGCTGGGGGAAAAAAAAAAACTCAGCTTGCTGGGCCTCTGAATCCCTATCTGTGAAATGGGCAAAGAATCGGAGCACTATAGTAAGTACAGGATACGATACACATTTATTTCTTTATTTGTGAGGCAGGATCTTGATATGTAGATCAGTCTAGCCTTCAATTATAGGGAGGGGTACACTCTCATGGTTTGTTTGTTTGTTTTTGTTTTTTTTTGGACAGGGTCTTGCTATGTAGCTCAAGCTCAGGCTAGCCTAGAATTACATATGTTGCCCAGGCTGGATTGGAACTCTTGATCCTCCTGCCTCACCCTCTTAGCCAGTATACCCAGCAAGAGAATGCTTTTGAACTCCAAATCATGTTAGCAGAGTATCTGCAACTGCAAGTAATCCAGGCTCCCTGGCCCACACCTAAGAGCAGCTAACTAGAGAAGTTATTCTAGTTTCTTGACTCGGTTAACGCTCATGGGTCATTGCATCAACTCATTTTACCCAGTGTGAGATTGAGGCAGAGTACTCAAGCACCTTGCTCAAGCCACACAAGCTTCCGGTGCATTCAGCAACCAATTCCCTCCTTACCTGGAGGGCCACGATGAGCTTCCACAGGCAAAGAAAATATGACGACACATTGATAAGGGAGCTGGGACCATGAGCAACAGGTGCACACCCACACCCGGGAACCCAGCACTTCTTAACGGAAAGCCCCACTTGGGAGATTTCGAGGAAGCTTTCTCTTTCTCTCTACCACTCCAGAACTCATCTTGTGCGCAGCTTACGTGCTAGAATTCTCTCTGTCCCATTTCTCTCGCCCTCAGCCCCACCCCGTGAGACCTAGGGCAAGTAGGTCCAACAACTTTGAACCACTGGGTTCTCCTGGGTAAAACGGCAACAAATGAGCCCCCTTCTCAGGTCTGTGGGGAGTACGAATGCCGACTCGGCAGAAAACGCGTGGGGCTCCCCGAGTCGTCAGTACTGGGCGCTGTACTCCGATCGCCTTGCAACCTAGGCACCGAGGCCGGGTGCATCCAACATTGGGGCGATGTGGAGGGGGGTGGGGGTGAGACGACTCAGGTTCTCCGCCCCAGCCGCGAGCTCGGACTGCCCCGCCCCTGCGCTGTTGCCCGCAGAGTCACCTGCACGCTGGCCCTTCCTTCCTGCAAGCGGCCGGCCGGAGCCCGGCCCTCCCGGCCCGCCGCCGCCCCATCCGCCCGCCCCGTCGCGCAGGCCCCGCCCCCCGACCCGGCCCTCGCTCCCATTGGTCCTCTCGCCGCCCCCGCCGCGGTTTGCCCCGGCTTCCAGGCCTCCCATTGGCCCTCCCGGGTCCTCCCAGGAAGTTTGAAAAAAAAAAAAAAAAAGTTTTATGGGCGGATGGAAGGGGCCGGGGCAGCTCCGGGGAAGGGAAGGGCTGGAGCTGAAGCGGCCGGCGGCCGAGAGGGGCGGCGGGCTGGGTGCGCCGCGGAGCCCGGCCCGAGAGTCCCCAGCAGCGTCCCCGGGCGCCGCCATGACGGTGAGTGGCCCCAGCTGGGACCCGGAGAGGCCGGGAGCTGAGTGCGGGGCAGCTCGATCCAGACCTGTCCCCCTGGTCCCCTGCCCTCCTCCCCCCGCCCGCGGAGCCCGTGCGTGCGGTTGAGGGCACTAGTCACTGACAGACTCAGGGCGACACTTTCCCCGCCGCCTGCCAGCCCCCTTGGTGGAAGTCCGACTCCCCCACAGGCTTCCTGGCTTGGGCCTGGGGAGAGGTGCTCCGGGCCTTGGATGGGTCGCACTGACCTGACCTGGGCTGTGATGGCTGTCCAGCCCATGTGGGCTCCAGCCAGAGTTTGGGGGGTCCGGCCCCGCCCACCCCCACGGTTGGGAGACCCCCCCCTCCTGGGGCAGCTGAAACTGAGTTCTCACAGCGTTGGGCGCTGGGGCCTTGGGCGGAGTCAGAAGTTTCAGTTTCTCTTGGAGGTGGGCTCTACCAAGATTTGTCAATCAATGGCTGTGCCCTGATGATCCTATCGAAATCTCACAGTGGAGAGCACTGCTCTCCCCATTTCACAGCCAAGTGAATTGAGGCTTGGGGAGGGGCGCTGGCGGGGTGTCCTGAGTGTAAAAGAAGACACAGCCTCTTTTCCAGGTCGGTCTGACCACCTGGCCATGATGTTCTGGAATGGAGGGGTGGGGCTGCTTTTGGTTTCTGCCTAGTGCCCCAGACAGGCGCTAGGAGTCTGGTGACCCTCCTGGGGTTGGGAGGAGGATGAACAGGGTGTGTGTGCGCACATGCGCAAGGGTAGGCCTGGTGAGGGGTGGGCTGTGCTGCTGGGGGCGTGGCCTGTGGGGCTCCGTGTGTGTGTGTGTGTGTGTGTGTGTGTGTGTGTGTGTGTGTGTGTGTGTGTGTGTGTGTGTGTGTGTGTGTGTGTGTGTGATGACCTGGCTCTGTTGCCTGGACTTCCCTGGTGAGGGGTGGGCTGTGCTGCTGGGGGCGTGGCCTGTGGGGCTCCGTGTGTGTGTGTGTGTGTGTGTGTGTGTGTGTGTGTGTGTGTGTGTGTGTGTGTGTGTGTGTGTGTGTGTGTGATGACCTGGCTCTGTTGCCTGGACTTCCTCGGCCTCCGCACATCCTGCCACCTCCCTACTGGCCTTTCCTGGCGTCAGCAGCCTCCCCTTCCCTGTTATTGAAGAAGGGATGTCGGGGGGAGGAGTTGAGTCAGTGTCCTGGGCTAGGGGGAGGTGGTTGCCTGGCCCACTGAGTGCCTGCCAGATCCTAAACTGGATGCCTTCATAGTACCAGATTGATCCTTTTAAGGTTGGTGATACCATCCCTGCCATACAGTTGGGGAAACTGAGGTGGGCAGGAGTGAAGTATAGCCTTGGTGATGATGCAGTTTGGCCTTGGCTGGGCCAAAATGTATATCCTGGTCCCTCTCAGTTTGCTTTCTGGGGGAGAGATAAGAAATGTACACAGTTGCCACTCCCAGGAAGCACGTGCTAAGCAAGGGTGCGCCTGCTAAGCGCCGCATGTGTGCCTGTATCCTGAACGAGGGGTGCCAGGAGGAGGGCTAGCGCATCCCAGCTGGTGGGAGGGGGGCTTCCCGAGGGGGTCGTCCTCTGATTACCAGTCTTTGTCAGATGGTGACGGACTGCGGAGGAAGGGGGTGTGTCGATAAAGGCTAATGGCCATCTTGGGGATGCTGAAAGCTTCGAGAAGGGGTCTGAGAAAGGACAGCCTGAGCCGGGATCAGCGGGGAGCCATGAATGGTTCGGAGCAGGGAATAGGCGTGTGGTTACCATTCTCGGTGCTCACTGGGCTCATCCTGGGCACCGCTCAGACTTGAGCGTGTCCCAGGTCCTCCTAGCCTTCACCCTCCACTCATGTCTGCAGCCATCTCCCTGACACACACCCACCCAGCTCCCAGCTGAGTGTTCTCTACAGAGCAAGTGGCCAAGGGCTGGGCTGGCTAAGAGGCTTCAGGGAGCTGGAGGATCCGGGCTGACCTGGTCCAGGGCCTCTTCCACATTTCGTCTTAGTCTTTGTTAAGGAGCCTCATTCTGCAGCCACTGCCGGGCATCAGATTATATACTTGTTCTTCGTGTTTACTGTCTGTCTCCTAAGCTCTCCCACCAGGGCAGGGGCCACAGCTCTGTGCACAGCTGATATCTTGCCCTCGAACAGTACCTGGTGCCTTTTTGTTGTTGTTTTTTCGAGACAAGGTTTCTCTGTGTCGCTTTGGAGCCTATCCTGGATCTCGCTCTGTAGACCAGGCTGGCCTCGAACTCACAGAGATCCGCCTGCCTTTGCCTCCTGAGTGCTGGGATCAAAGGCGTGCACCCCCCCCACCCCACCCCCCCAGCAGTACCTGGTGCCTTTAAAAGGGTTTTGTTTTTTTTTCTGCAGACTCTGAGCCCATCTGTACTGGATCTTTTGTTTGTTTTTTCTTTTTTTTTTTTTTTTTTTTTTTGATTTTTCGAGACAGGGTTTCTCTGTGTAGCTTTGTGCCTTTCCTGGAACTCACTTGGTAGTCCAGGCTGGCCTCGAACTCACAGAGATCCGCCTGGCTTTGCCTCCCGAGTGCTGGGATTAAAGGCGTGCGCCACCACCGCCCGGCTTGTTTGTTTTTTCAAGTCAGGGTTTCTCTGTGAAACAGCCCTGGCTGTCCTAGAACTCACTTTATAGACCAGGCTGGCCTTGAACTCCCAGAGATCCAGCTGCCTCTGCCTCCTGAGTGCTGGGATTAAAGGCCTGCGCCCCGCCCTCCACCCCCGCCTCCCACATGTACTGGGTCTTGATCAGCCCACCTGGTGGGAAAATTAAAGTGCTTATAGCAATCCTAAATGCAACAGGGGCCCTGCAGGGAGGTGTGGGAGGTGACTGTGGGCCGTAGGAGCCCCGGGGTGACGCTGTTAGGCAGGTCTGAAGGCATGAGCAGGGACTTGGCTTGGTCAGTGGAGAAGGACGCTTAGTATCTCAGGTTGAGGACATGGCAGATGTAAAGGACTTGAGGGGTTGTCACCATGTGCTGGGGATCTGTGAGCATAGTGTGGTGGAATAGTTGGAATAAGTAGGAGGGGGCAGCAGGCCGGACTGGCATGAGAGATTAAGGCATCTGATGACCCTACTGCAAGGGTCCCTTTGAAGGTATGTGCTTCGAAGGGGCTGCAGCTGTGGCTGAGGTGACAGGCAGGAATGACCTGTGGTACTGGTTGGGGAGGAGGGCATGAGAGCCTGTGGGTGTTCCTCACGCTGGTCTTGTTGGTGGAGAATACGCAGCTGAGCCGGAGGAGCTGGGGAGGTGGCGGCTTTCTGGATGTGGCTTGTCGGATTCAGTTTTATTGGTGCATTTGTGCGTGCGTGCGTGCGTGCGTGCGTGTACCTGTGTGTGTGTACCTGTGTGTGTGTGCACCCCGACATCTGGAGGAAGCTAGAGGTTGACTTTGGGTGTGTTGCAGTCTACCTTATTTTGCAGACAGGATCTCTCGGGTGAATCTGGAGCTTTCTAATTTAGCTAGGTTGACTGACAGCAACCCCGGGACTCCTCCTCCATCTTCCCGAACTAGGATTATACCATCGCACCCAGTTTTTTATGTGGGTGCTGGGGGTCCAAACTCAGGTCCTCGTGCTTGTGTGACACATGCTTCCCTTACCGAACCTCCCTAGCTCCTGTCAGATCTTTTAACCCTGCCCATAAGTTCCCCTCCCAGAAGGATTAGACTCACTTTGCTGGTCTTCTCTCCCTGGAGTTGCCATGCTAGGTCACACCAGACCTGACACACCTCTGTTGGTCCTGGTCTTGGGAGTCACCTGGGAGCTGTCCAGACTGCAGTACATTCAGTCACTTGCCACATATGAGCCAGAGCCTGGAGGGGGCCGGGCATGTGTTCTAATTCAGCACTCTGGGTCCCTGTCTGTCACTGTGCCTTGGGGGCCTTCTCTTTTGGGTCAGCCTCATGGTGCCAGCTCCACAGACCCATTCCTGACTTTTGGCTCCTTGGGGCCAGTTTGGGGTCAGGAGATCTGCCCCAAAGCCCAGGAGCTTGTGACAAGAAGATATTTATACACTGCTTCTCCTGAGACCCGTTGTGACTAGGCCTCTCTTCCAGGTCCTGGGGCTGTGGGGGTGGGAGGGCCACGCTGAAGGGAAGTGGAGTCAGCCATGGTTGGGTCACTGTCTTCAGTCTTAGTGCGGGGAGCATCCTGGGTTGCCTTGTCCCAGATGGGAGACGGTTTGACAGAATAGAAAGCAAACAGGACGATCACAGCCCCAGGGCTTCCGGGCTTGGAGCACAGCCCGCCTCCTCCCTCAAACAGGTATGCAGGGTGAGGGAGCCCCAGACATGGCTGTGGGTAGTTCTAGGTGTTCAGACGACTGGCCTGGGGCTCTCTCAGCACACTTACTCCATCTGAGGGAACTGGGGTTCTCTAGAGGAGATCAGGCCCACAGAGATGGCCGGGTCAGGTGGCTCTGGTTCCCAGCTGCTGCCCGCTGCCGCCACCCTGCTGCACTATGCCACTGACTCCCTTCGCGCAACCAGACACCTCGGCCCGGTGAGGCACACTTGATGCAGACTCTGATAGGTGGGCTCAGAGCCATGGCAACAGGTGGCCACCTCCTCCCTGCCAGCCTGTTTGGCCCGCCCTGTTCTCTCCAGTGGGCAGGAGCTGAGGCTACCGAAGGACAGGGATCTAGACAGGCGAGGGCCCTAGTGGACAGGGAGGGTCTGGGGGATGATACCCTCCAGATGGGCAGGTCAGGATGAGCAGCTGCCTGTAGGCCTGGGCAGAGAGATCTAGCTCACAGCCTCCCTGTGGAACATGCTGCAGCTGGGGGCCCCCAGACTCCAGGGCTATGCCTCCCCGGGTAGGACCTGCCAGGTAGGCACAGCCAGGATTGAGGTGTCATGGCCTGTCCAAGGAGACCTAGGGGAAAGAGGCCATCTGCCCTCAGCCTGGGCCTGGCTCAACCTTTCAGGGTCTCGGGGAGATGAGGGAAGGCAGGATTGGTGGGTGCTCTAACCAACGGCTTGGGTTAGAGCATTAGGTTGTGTTCCGAATAGTCCACCATGGTCTTGTTGAAGAAAACTTGGACGTTTGCTAGGCTGTTTCTCAGGGTTACCCTCTGGACTCCCTAGAGCTCTCTTTGTAAGCAAAGTTCCCTCTGTCTCCTCTCTCTCCATCTTGGGTGGGGCCAGGGATCTTGGACATCTGGGTGTGTGTCTTAGCCACTCAGCCCAACCTCTTGGCTCTCAGAAGATGCTGGGGAAAAGGGCCAAAGCTGTCTCAGTGGCTGGGAGCCTGCTTGGTTCTGCTTGGTTTGGGTGAAAGTTCTCTGAGTCCTCTGCCCTCTTCATTGGTCTCCCAGGACCTCAGTGTCACAGGACTAGAGCAAGATGACTGTCACACTCCCTCCTGGCAGCCCTGTGGGCCTTCCTACTTAGTCTGACTGTTTACCTTTTCATCCACCTATAGCCTGATCTGCTCAACTTCAAGAAGGGATGGATGTCGATCTTGGATGAGCCTGGAGAGGTAGGAGGCTGGGCTGGAGGGGAGAGGTTGGGCTGGGCTGATGCAGGGCTTCTATGGAAAGGCCCTTGGGGTGGGCACGGGGTAAAGGTGAGGGCCAGGTGAAAACCCCAAAGGGATTTCTGGTCCAGGGAAAGGGAGGCCAGGCTTCGTGGGAACTCAGGAGAGACAGGTTGCTGGCTATCAGCTTCCTCACCAGCTTTAACACATAAGTCACAGAGTGGAGCCTCCCTGCCATGCACACTCCAGCTCCGATCCCCAGCTCTCACCAGGAGCATCTTGGCTCTCCTTCCTGATGACAATGTTAGCTAAGGGTCTGAGGGTCTTGGGCGAAGGCTTCCCCTGAGTTGTACAGATTTCCAGACACTGGGGTACAGAGTGGAGCACAGAGCACAGACTCCAAAGTCTCTCCAACCCGGGGCTCTGTTGGTGAAATCACAGCCTCAGTCACCAGGTCTAGGACATGCAAATGTTGGACAAAGTGGAGAACAGAGTCACAGAGGTCACTGTGCTGAGGGGGCCCAGAGGCCTCTGTTGCCTGCCGGGAGCTCAACTCACCACCCCTTATCTTCCCAGTCTTGGAAATATCCGAGGCAGTGCTGCTCACTAGCTCTGCTCCGTCAGCTGCCAGGCAGGCTGGAGGCTGGCAGCTAAGCTGGCTCCCTGCCTACTCCGCCTGCATGTGCCTGTGGCTCAGATCTGCGTGCAGCCCGCATGCCGGGCAGGGCTCTGAGCCAAGGGGAATCGCATTGTGTTTCCTGCCCACGCGCTTTATTCCCCGCAGCCAGCAGCCTTCTGTCCCTGCTGCCTGCTCAACGTCCCTCAGTGGCTGCTCTCCAGGCTCACACAAGGCCTGGCGCCCTGCCAGTGACCCCTTCCTGGCCTCCCTACCCAAGGTCCCTGGAGGGCAGAGGGATTATGGGCCCCGCCTAGAACTGGCCGTTACTCATGCTCTTTCATGGGGTTTTGGAATGTCCACCCTGGAAGGGCCTTGGGAGTGTAGCCAGCCTGGCTCCTTGTGCACAGATGGGAGTCAGGCCCACAAGAGCGAGACCTCTTTCAGGCAAAGTGATGCCTTGGGCAGCTCAGGCCTAGACCCTGGTACCTTAGGCCCTCAGAGCTCCATCCCACTTCTGCTGCATGTAGTGACAGAGTAGGCCTGGAGGGCCGAGAAACCATTTTCCACAGAACCCGCCCACTTTGCAGAGACAGTCGAGGTCCCAAGTGGTACCCGAGATTAGATTGTTCCAAGTGGCTGGCCTCTTTGAACTGTTCCCAAGATCCTGTGCCACATGCCATGAGAGACACACGAGGGATGGATGCCTCCAGACTGACCCAAAGCCTGGGGACTTCTTGTCCTCCATACTGTGCAGTCAGAACACTGAAGACTGGGGACATTGCTACACCAGCTGAAGGGCACACAGCAAGGGAACACCCAACTCTGGTTTGCTGGTGCTAAACCTTCTTCCTCAGGGAGACCACAGAAAGAAGTAGAAAGCGACACCCTCGAATGCTAGAAACCGTAGCATGTCCTTAAGGAACAAAAACAAGAACAGCTGGGCGGCGGCAGTGGCGCACGCCTTTAATCCCAGCACTCGGGAGGCAGAGCCAGGTGAATCTCTGTGAGTTCAAGGCCAGCCTGGGCTACCGAGTGAGTTCCAGGACAGGCACCAAAACTACACAGAGAAACCCTGTCTCAAAAAACCCCTCAAGAAACAGTATCTATAGGGTTGGTGGTGTCAGGGGAGCCCCAGGAGGACTGGACTGGGGGGGCACCGATCCTGGCAGTGGGCTGATCCCAGCTGCCATTCCAGTAAAGTGGGAAGAGCCCAGAGGGAGGCTGAGGTTGGCGCGTGGGGTGCCAGGTTTGCGGGCCTGCCCCTTTCCCACATGGCGTGGCGGCCTGACCTTTGCCTCCTGAGAGGCAGTGCAGGGACACTCAAACTGCAGAATCACAAATGTGAGCGTGAACTGACGCACTCTCACAGTGGAACATGTGTGTAACCAGCCCACAGGGCGGATGGGGAAGCAGCACTGGGTGGCCTGCCCCAGGCTTCTTTCTAGACCTTCTGTCTGAGAGATCTTTGTCCTTGACCCTGTGTCAATCCAGTGGGCCTGTGGAAAAAGACTTGAGAGGTCTGGGCTGACTTGGTCACTGACTTGCTAGGCATTTGACCTCTCAGAGCCCTGCCCCTTCCCTCATGGCCACTGGAGGAAGGCACACACTGAGCTCTGATGTTTTCAGAGGGCTCTGGAATGGGCTGAGAGTCCTTCAGTTGATAGTATCGTTGTCTACCAGGCATGACCTCTGGGTTCAACCCCCGGCATCACATAATCCAGGCATGATGGCGCATGCCTGTAATTCTAGGACTCAGGAGGTGAAGACTGGATGCTCAGAAGTTCAGGGTTGGGCCAACCAGACAGTTTAGCTGGTAAAGCACTTGCCATGGCAAGCCTGCTGACCTGAGTTGATTCCGGTTGATTCCTGGAATCCAGGAAGGGTAAGAGTGATGGAAAGGGAACCTCTCGGCAGAGTCGACCCACATGTACACTGTGGCACATGTACCCATACATGTGCTGGTCATCCTGGCTACATCGCAGATCGAAAGCCAGCCTCAGCTACATGGGACCCTGTCTCAAAACAGCTACAAAAACAGTAACATGGGGGTGTCAGCAAGCCAAAGAAAGGTTGCCCACTGGGCCACAGAGGCCATAGTTAGCGAGAAGGGCCAGTTCGTAGCCACTGTGTGCCTGGCTTCAGATCTGCCATTCTGAGCTGTGGCTCCCTTCCCACCCCTCAGCTGTAAGAATGGGAGTAAGGGATGGGACAAGCACACACAGGCTCCTTCCTCCCCCCTCCCCCCCTCACCATCTCCTCCTTCGCAGTGGAAAAAGCATTGGTTTGTGCTGACGGATTCAAGCCTCAAATATTACAGAGACTCCACGGCTGAGGAGGTGAGGTGCCTGGGTGGGTGGGCCCTGGAAAGGGCTGGGACCCATGGTCGGGGTCTGTGGAGCGGGGCTCCTCGGGGCCCATGTAGACCATGGTGGATCCTCTCGCATTAGGCAGATGAATTGGATGGCGAGATCGACCTGCGCTCCTGCACAGACGTCACAGAGTACGCAGTACAGCGTAACTATGGCTTCCAGATCCATGTGAGGCTGCGTGCAGATCGGGGGGTGGGGTGGTGTGGGAGGTGGGGTGGGGGGGGGTGGGGGGTAACCTCAGGCCCTGGGCAGGTGTTGGCCTGACTCACTCCTTTGCCCTCAGACATCCTCAGCCAGGCCGCAGTGCTAATGCCCATGCTTAACGTGTCTAGGGAGACCTGGAGCGAGGCACCCTCTGTCACTCAGCCTTATACACCCTCCTGGGAAGGAAGGAAGGCCCACCTCCACACGGGGAGGGAACACAGGGCTGGCCATGTGGCAAGTTACATGTAGATTGCCTTTGCAGACCAAAGATGCCGTTTATACCTTGTCGGCCATGACCTCGGGCATCCGGAGGAACTGGATTGAGGCTCTCAGGAAGACTGTGCGTCCAACTTCAGCCCCAGATGTCACCAAGTATGTGTTGGGCTGGGCCCTGGGGAGGGAATGATGATGCTGTGTCCCTGAATGGGGGGTTCTGTGTTCTCACCTGAGGGCCCTGCAGCTATACCTCCTGGGGCTCGGTTCCTCTAGCAATGAAATTCGGAAAGAACAGTACATGCTCTTGGCCATCCAGAAATCCATTGAGAGCTAAGGGTTTAGCCTTCTGTCTCATTAGGTCCTTTACATTCTAAAAGCTGGAAAAGGTCTTGGTGGTTTAGAGAGGGGGCTTGAGAGGCAAAGAGGGCTCTTCCAGCTGCTCAGTATTATGGCCTCTGCACATGGCCCCCTCTAGCTGCCGTGGTAGAGGGCGGGGGCGGGGGCTGTTTGTTACAGTGCGTGGGGAGCTGAAGCTCAGCTGCTGGGCAGAAGGAAAGAAGTGTGGTGTTCAAGGGACGCAGCATGAGCCCCCAAGCCTGGCTACACCCTGGTTGTTCAGCCAGAGGCCAGAGGCTTTCCCATCTGAATTGCTCACCTGACATGCTGGATATCGTGTCTGCACCTCTGTAGGCAGGTGTCCAGGGCCCTTGGTGAATCCTGCAGAACATGCTTTGGGGCCATTTAGTCTACAGGCTGGAGTGCTTTGCAGGATTGGCCTAGAAGTGTTAATACAGGCCTGGCGTGCAGCTCAGCAGCCCTTAGCTCACAGCTGGGTCGTCAGGACAGAGGGCACAGCTGAATTGCTGAGGAGGTTCTTTGGAGGGAGTTGCTTCTACCTGTCTCCCCCCCCCCCCCCCCCCGAATGTGGTCACATGATCACATTGCTACAGAGGATGCTGGGAAGTGTAGTTTGGAGCTGAAGGACAATGAACACAGCTGAGCTGCCACTGTCACTCACTGTCTCAACCTGTGCTCCGTTCACTTAGGTATCAGCATCTCCCCTCATCAGCCTTGCCTACACTGAGCCTGACCCTAAACCCAGGGCCTGCCTAGCCTTATGCATTTTTAAGTTTATTTATTTATTTGTGTGTGTGTGTTGCCTGTATATACATATGTGCACCATGTGCATGCAGTGCCCATGGAGGTCAGAGGTAGGTGTCAGATCCCCTGGTTGTGAACTGCCATGTGAGTTCCAGGAACCAGACCTCCTAACCGCCGAGCCAGCCCTTCGGCCCCTTATACATTTCTGTTGTTGTTTTGTGCCTTTAGTAACACATGCATCAGCATTTGCAAAGGATCTCCCATTTGCTTTGCACCCTGAGCCCCACATCCATGCCACGTGCGTGAGGCTTTGACGACCCGTGATCCAGATATAGTGACTGGGACTGTAAGAGGGAATCTGCTGGCAGATGCTCTCGCTAGGGTCTCCCCAGGGTCTGACAATAAGGAGGCGTGAGTTCTCCACCGCTAGTCAGGACGGCTTGCTCACTGGAGTCCATGTCCAGTCCCTGGCCTGGAGCCTGGCATATGGGCAACCCCTCTGAAAGCGCTTCTTTGAGCCGGAGTGGGCAAAAACTCCCCCCGCCCTGACGTGGCTCTGCTGACGTCCTAGGCTCTCAGACTGCAATAAGGAAAACACGCTGCATGGTTATGGCACCCAGAAGGGCTCCCTGAAGACAGGGGAGCAGCGGACAGGCTCTGAGGTCATCGGCCGGGGTGGCCCTCGCAGAGCGGATGGACCACGGCAGTCACTGGACTACGTGGAGCTCTCGCCATTGACCCCGAGCTCCCCGCAGCGCGTGCGCACTCTGTCCCGCTCTACTCCCGAGCGCCCGACCAAACAGGAGGATCTGGAGCGGGACCTGGCTCAGCGCTCTGAGGAAAGACGCAAGTGGTTCGAGTCCACGGACAGCAGGGCCCCCGAGACGCCCAGTGGGGATGGGCCTCGCAGGGGCCTCGGTGCCCCCCTGACAGATGACCAGCAGAGCCGGCTCAGCGAGGAGATCGAAAAGAAGTGGCAGGAGCTGGAAAAGCTGCCCCTGCGGGAGAACAAGCGAGTGCCACTCACGGCCCTGCTCAACCAAGGCCACAGCGAGCGGCGGGGGCCCCCGAGTGACAGCCATGAGGCCCTGGAGAAGGAGGTAGGCCTCTCTCCCCATCGGGCCCCCCTGGTACCGGTGTGCATGGCCTGACGTTGGCCTTGCAGCCCTACAGCGATGAGCTCACCCTATGTCTGACCTGCCAACTGACCCCTCAGGCTCCTCACAGGGGACAGTTTCCCCCAGGCCGTAGAGATGGCTTTGTCTTTGTTCTGCCCTTAACCGCAGGGAAGAGACATGAGGAGAGGTGGAGAGCAGGCCCTTTGCTGTGTGACTTTGGCACCCTAAGCCTTGTTAGGTGCCTCTTGGCCCTCCGTGACCTCTGACCTGCTAAGCCGCACTCCGTTTTTTCACACATGGGAAGTGAGGCGCAGGGATGTCCCCCATTACAGTCATGGGATGATAGGTATCTGTGACTGCAGTGTGCTGTTCCCAACCTTGGCATCTCTGGGTCAACGCTCACCCGGGCCATTGACCTAGCCATCCTGGACCCAGCCACCAAGTGTCTTTGTCTGTACCACTCCCACTGCCCCTGCTCCCAACCGGAGCTGTGCCTGAGCACCCCAGCGAAACTGCAGCTGTGTGGAGGTAGTAGCTGTGGGCTCCTCCTCGTCTTCCACCAGCTCCCTTCCCCATTTCAGGACACTGACACCCACTGACCTGGTCTTCCTGTGTCCCAGGTCCAGTCTCTCCGTGCCCAGCTGGAAGCATGGCGTCTCCGAGGGGAAGCTCCTCAGAATGCCTCCAGACCCCAGGAGGACAGCCGTATCCCTCCAGGCTACATCTCACAGGTAAGGCTGAGGAACTGCTCTGTGGGGTGGGGGCAGGTTCCTGATTGCTGTGTTTTCAGAGAGCAGCCACGTTTGGGGAACCCTTCCTGTGTGTGAGAATCCTGTCAGGCATTTGCTACACATCCTGTCATTTAATCTCCCCACAGCTGGTGGGCATGATCACTGTGCCCATTTTACAGACAAGGCCACTGAGCTCTGAGAGGGTATGTGACGTGCCCGAGGTTCCCCAGCCTGCAGGTGTCAGAGGTGGGATGTGAGCATGGGCCCAGCTGCCTGCAGAGCCTGTGTGGGAGTCCCCGTGCGACACTCTGCCCCTTGGACCTCTTCCCTGCATCACTGGGGAAGTGGGGAGCCAGTGGCCCCGAGAGCCACTCTCTAAATACAGGGAGAGGCTTTCCCTGCCTGCCAAGGAGGTCTGCGGGACTTGGGAGCCTCCAGTGTGCCCTCAGGAGTTTGCCTGAGAGAGCAATTCTCAGCAAGGGAGGAGGACTTTCTCCCTCTAGGGCCACTTCGTCCCCCCTGGGAAATGACTTTGTCCCCTGGGGACAGTTGTCTGTGTCTGGGAATGACGTTGGTTCTCACAACTGGACAGCTAACTCACCAGAAAAAATTGTGTGTGTGTGTGTGTGTGCATATATTTATTATAAATTATAAAAGGTTGTCTAGTATATAAAGTATAAATAAAGTGTACAATCCTTCTTATTGTGAATTCCATATAGAAATGGATGTTTCTCAGAGTGCTTTAATGATTTCTCCTTATTCTTGTGGCCACAGCTGATTAACATACACGGGTGGGTCTCATGTGTGCTGATTGATATTTTTATGCTAATGAGTAAGATGAAGAGACGTCAGAACCTCTCAAGATCAATGTTGTAAGCAAATCCTTTGCTGAACTGAATGACAGCTTTCTGTTGAGACCGAGTATATTCTAGTCAGAGTTGTTCACCGTTTTTGTTCTGTATAAATGTCATTCTAGACATGACACCGTGCAAGGCTGAATCTGCGCTCCCAGCATATCCTCATGACTTGCTCGGTTCCAGACAGTGTAGCAAACAATAAACTGAGTCCCCATTGGTGACGCTGAGCATTTCCGTGGTGTGAGCTTCCCTCTGCAGCTGATGTTAAAGCTGTGGTCCAAAGGCCCCGAGCTTGAGATGGGTCAGCACCAGCTGCACAGGGGTTCTGCTGTCCAGGTTTAAGGTCAGGGTGCACACACAATATAAATGAATCGCAGCAGGGGGGTGGACACATGTCGAGTATCAGCCATGACATCTACTTGTCTTGTTACTTTCTGTGGCCATGATAAAATATCCTGACAAAAGCCACTTAAGAGAGAGAGGGTTTGTTTGGGCTCAGGGTCCATCATAGCAGGAAGTCGTAGTTACAGGAGGCAGCTATGACGTCCCAGCCAGGAGATAGAGATGAGTGCTTATGCTCAGTCACTCTGTTACATAGTGTGCAGGCAAGGACCCCCGCCTGTGATGGTACTGCTCTCCTTTCTGGTGGTCTCTCCACCTCAGGTAAACCAATCAAGACCTTTCCGCACAGGCACGGCCAGAGGCTAACCATAAATCATCCCTCGCAGTTGTCTGGAGACTTGTTACCTAGGTGACTCCAGATTCTGGCTAGTTGATAATCAACACCAACCTTCACAACCTCCTTTAGTGAATTCATTCTACATATTTAATTTTTTTGAATGTACTTTTGCTTAACAGCTGAGTCAGAATTCCAAATAATTTGGCAGTCAGCTGTCTATAGTCTATACCATACATACCAGTGCCAAGAAGAGAAAGGAATGCTGGGATCCCTGGGGGCATGGCGTGAGGAGGTTCTTGGAAAGTACCCTGAGGGTCACAACTGATCTGAGCTATAGTGGTGAGCGGGTGGGGATATTGGCTATGGCAGATGGCTGAAGGCGGTTGGTGCCTATGGCAGAAGCCCCAAGGACAAGCTGAGAGTCTCCTGCAGATGCTGAGTTTTCCAGAAACATACAAGGTGATCTTGGAGTACAGTGGGTGAGGAGAGGACAAGGTCCAAGCCTAGGAGGCTAAGACAAGGCTGCCTGAGAACAGATTGGCAGAGGTCTGACGGGAGACCTTGGGCCCTGGTGACTGGGGTCTGGGAGGGCAAGAAAGCCCTTGGAGTCCTGGGGCAGAACCGCCACACTAGCAGGGGCTGGCTGCTGCTTCGTTATGGGTGGGGCGATCAGAGGAGACTTGGGGACTGGAGAGGCTATCCTGGGCTACCTGGGCTAAGAGAGGAAACAGCCCAGTGCTGTCAGGTCCTGCCCTGGGTGGGGCCTGGCATGCAGGCTGAGCCCGTACCACAGCCTGGAGTCACTGAGTGGAACTGGGAACTCCTCTCTGGGAGGGTCCACTTGCTGGGATCAGAGCAGCTGTGTGTGTTCAGTTTGCTATTAGAACCAGCTTTAGATTTCGTCTGAGAAAAAGCTTGTTCTACTCCACTGAAAATTTAAAAGCTCTGCTGTGGCTCCTAAGCATGCCAGTGAGAACACTGAGGCCCAGAAGTGTGGTGTGACCTTTGAACTATAGGCAAACCTGGAGCCCTTGCTTTCTGGTCCCCTTCTGTCCCATGGGGCACTTCCAAAGCTGCCAGCACTCGATCTTAGTAGGTTGGGGCAGGCGTGGGGCAGGTAGGACTGGGGTGGTAAGAGGTGAGATGGAAACGCTCAGGAAAAAGTAATGGCTGGGATGGCAGGTGCTAGAGAGAAGAGGGACCAGGTCACCTGTCCCTCTCAGCCACCGGAGGAGGTGGTTGGAAACTCAGCTGATCCTGGAGAGGTGACTGCCGGGAAGCAATCCTCCAGCCTGTTCCCTCAGGCTGAGTGGGTACCCCTCTTGCAGGGCTGGGGGGCTCACCACTGCAGAACAGCTGTGTAGGGAGTGGGGCCTGTGGCAACACTCAAGTAGGTAGAAGGACCCTCTAACTAATGCAAAGGGGTCAACAGTACTTCTTCCTCTACCTTGATGTCGTGGCAGAGAGGTGGCCAGTGTCGAGACATCTTGGGCACTAAGGAAGGTAGGTCACAGTTGGCACCTGGCTGGCCCTCACCCCGTTGTTGCTGAGCTCTCCACAGATTTGGAATACTGTGTCCAGTAGCCCCTTTGCCTCACAGGAGGCCCTTGTGAGGTCTCTGTGATGGAGGCTGAGGCTCACGGGGGAAGCATGATGGAGTGTGGTTGGCTGTCTCTACTCCCTAGGTGGCCTGCTCTGTAAGGGAACAGTTAGGACAGGAGCAAAGATCCAGCAGGACAGGTACCCCCCAAACACACTCAGAACATCTGGATTCAGCCTCTCCCCACTATAAGCCTACTATGGTCCCAGGAATAGCTGCAGAGGTAGTAGGTGGGGTCTTGGTGAGGGCGGAACTATATTCCTTCATGTGGCCTTCTGTGACTTAGGTTTCTTCCCTGCCCCAACCTTTTTTTTTTTTTTTTTTGGTTTTTCGAGACAGGGTTTCTCTGTGTAGCTTTGCGCCTGTCCTGGAACTTACTCGGTAGCCCAGGCTGGCCTCGAACTCACAGAGATCCGCCTGGCTCTGCCTCCCGAGTGCTGGGATTAAAGGCATGCGCCACCACCGCCCGGCTTGCCCCAACCTTTTTTAGTGATCTTAAATGTGGTTTTTTTCCTTTGTCTTTGTGCATGTGGTATACATGTGTGTGGGCATGCTAATGTGGAGACCAGAAGTTAATTGCTGCTATTGTTGTTGCTTTGGTCTTTTGTTGTTGTTGTTGTTTGGTTGGTTGGTTTTTGTTTTTGTTTTTGTTTTTGAGACAGGGTCTCTGTGTAGCCCTGGCTATCCTGGAATTCATAGCGATCCACCTGCCTTGCCTCCTGAGTGCTAGGATTAAAGGCATGCGCCACCATACCTGCCCGGTCTCTTTACCTTTTTTAGATCAGAATCTGTGTGTGTGTGTGTGTGTGTGTGTGTGTGTGTGTGTGTATGGACACTCACCAAGGTCAGAAAAGAGTTTCAGAACCCCTGGAGCTGAAGTTCCAGAGGGGTGAGCCACCTGACCTAGGTCCCCTAGAAGAGCAGGAAGTGTTAACCACTGATCCATCTCTCTAGACATCCTTCCTCTTTTGTTTTTTAGATCAAATTTCACTGTGTACCCTTGGCTGGCCTGCAACTTGGAATGTAAACAGACTAATCTCAGATTCACAGAGGTCCACCTGCCTCTGCCTCCCAAGTGCTGGAATCAAAAGTATGTACCACTATGGCCTACTATACCTTATGTTTTTCAGACAGGGTATCTCACTGAACCTAGCGCTTGCTGTGAATTGGGGAATCTGCCTGTTTCACACCCAGCACTAAGGTTACTGGTGTGTTTTTATGTGGGTGCGTGGATGCTAAGGATCTGAACTCAGGTTCTATGTACAGAAAATAACTTACCCATTCAGCTGTCTCTTCAGCTCCCAAACATTTTTTTAATTATATAAGAAACATAGCCTGGCATGATGGTGTACACCTTTAATCTCAGCACTCCGGAGGCAGAGGCAGGCAGATCTCCATGAGTTCAAAGACAACCTGGTCTACGTAGTGAATTTCAGGGCAGCCAGAGCTACATAGTGAGACCCTGATTCAGAAAACCAAATATTGCCTGGCAATGGTAGCACATACCTTTAATTCCAGCACTCGGGAGGCAGAAGCAGGCGGATCTCTGTAAGTTCAAGGTCAGCCTGGTCTACAGAGTGAGTTCCAGGACATACAGAGATACACAGAGAAACCCTGTCTACAAAACAAATCAAAAACTAATAAAAAAAATTATACAAGAGCCACATTTACATTTACATTTTTTTTTTAAAGTAACACAAGTGGTGGTGCATAATCTCAGCATTTGGGAAGCTGAGGCCAGATGGTAAATTCAAGGTCAGATGGTAAGTTCAAGGCCAGCCTTAGCTAGAGGCTAAGGTCTTAGACCAAGACCTTGTCTTTAAAAAAATAAAAAAAAAATCAAACGATGGTTTGGGGCTGTAGCTCAGTGGTAGAACTTTCCCCTAGCATGTTCAACTCGGGGTTCCACTGCAAAATTTATCTAAATCAAAAGGTTACAAATGAGTCCACAAAGCCCGCCGATGCTCAGTGGGTAAAGGTACTTGCCTCCAAACCTGAAGACCTGAGTTCCATTCCAGGGACCCACATAATAGAAGGAAGGAAAGACCCTTTGGCCTCCACGAGTGTCCTGTGGCATTCATGCACCCCACCCCTAAAAAAAAAAATGTAAGAAGTAATGAGCCCTGATGCTGCCACCAACCCCTTGTGTACCTCTGCCCACCATTGAGCATGTCTGGATCAGCTTCCTGTGGCCAAGGGGACAAATACCATCGAGAGCTGGGTCAGGGACACAGACTTGCCAGTCATCTTGCTAAAACCTAACACAGGCTAAGTGGGGTGGGGGTGGGGGCCCTGGATCACACTCCTTTCCTAGGCTTCAGGTGGGACTGTGGGCTCCACAGCCTTGCCTGTTTCCCAGCCTGTGTTCCCTACCCTCATATCAAAGCTTTTCACTCACTGCCACTCTCCTGGTCATGTCTCTAGATGTTTGTCTTCTGACCCCCCCACACCCCCTCCATCCATTCCTCAGGCCACCAGATTGTCTAGGACAGTCTTAGCTGGTTAGAAGCCTTAGTTTCTTTTCTCATGGACTTCTCAAGGCAGTCCCAGGTCATATATGGAGATCCTTGGAGAGCTGTTACTCAGCCTGCCACACTATCCTTCCAGCATTTTCTGTGTTTTTGCATACCTGGGCCAGGGCAGGCAGTGACCTGTTTTGCACCCAGGAATACTGTCAGGAGTCAGCTTTCATTCCACAGCAGCCCACATGGCATCTCTGCCCTCCAGCTGCTGCCTGTTGTCCTTTGCAGATTAGAACCCACTTGTCCCCCTCGTCTTTGTACACAGGTAACTTCCTGTGGGATGTTCCTAGGAATGGACCTGCCCAGGCAAGGGCTAGAGTTGCAAAAAAAATGCAATGATGCCTGTAATCCCAAGCACTCAGGGAGGCTGAGGCAGGAATGTTGTGAGATCAAGGCCATCCTGGCTCCATAGCAAGACCCTCCATAGCAAGGATGACGGTGACACCAATCTGCCCATACACATCAGGCACAGTGGGCACTCCAACAGTAGACTTTACGGCTCTAACTACCTACCATCTTGTCTACAAAACCATTTTTACGACATCAACAGTGCCAGCTCATTTCCTAAGCCCCTGCCATGTGACTTACCCTGGCCTGCACCCCAGGCCTAAGCTGGGTCAGGTGTACCTTGTCACCAGGCTATTATGTTCCCGGAGAAACAGGACCTTGGGAGGCTGCCCAGAGGCAGAACTAGCAAAGGTGTTTAAGATGGGCTGTGAAGGGGAGTGGGGTGCTGGAGAGATGGCTCAGAAGTTAAGAGCACTGACTGTTCTTCCAGAGGTCCTGAGTTCAATTCCCAGCAACCACATGGTGGTTCACAACCATCCATAATGAGATCTGGTGCCCTCTTATGACATGCAGGCAGAACACTGTATACATAATAAATAAATAAATCTTTTTTAAAAAATGATGGGCTGTGGGGAAAGTGAGTTACCCAGGAAGTAGAGCGTTCCCACTTCAGGCAGAATAGCGTTGGTTTTCCCAAGTTGTTATTTTTGAGGGGGGTGAACACATGCATGCCATGGCATGTGGAAATCAGCACACAGCTTCATGGAGTCAGTTCTTGCATTCTCAGGCTTACAGGGCAAGTGCCTTTACCCACTGAGCCGTTTTATCATCCCAAGAACTGGTTTTATAACCAAGGTTGCTTGGCCGCCACGGGCTAGGCAGAGATGGGGCTGTGGGAGGCAGACTTTATCCTGCAAGTGGGGAATCGTTGCAAGATTTGAAGCAGAAAAGGGGCGAGTGAAGTTTGCGGGTGAGGAGGGTTGGGTGGCAGTGGGAGCAGGTATGGACTCACGGTGTCGCATTGCAGAGCCGGGTAATGAGCCTGGCCCTGGGCAGGCTTACACTGAAGCTCATAGCCTGGAAGGGCTTCTAGCCTGGGGGGCGGGGGGGGGGGGGCAGCCTCGTGACCTCCCTGGCCTCTGGCCCGCAGGAAGCCTGTGAGCGCAGCCTGGCGGAGATGGAGTCCTCACACCAGCAGGTGATGGAGCAGCTGCAGCGGCACCATGAGCGCGAGCTGCAGCGGCTGCAGCAAGAGAAGGAGTGGCTGCTGGCCGAGGAGACCGCAGCCACAGCCTCGGGTGAGGACCACGGCCGTGCCGCGGGCGGGGCCTGGCGCTTCCGCATTGGACTGGGAAGCTCCTAAAGGAAGGGGTTGGGGTAAGGAGTCAGTAGGGGTTGGGAGCCCCAGAAGTGATCTGTGGTCCAGCTTGAAAAGGAGAAAGAGAGGCCGTAAGAGATTCCCCTCAGCCCGGCGGTGGTATCGCACGCCTTTAATCCCAGCACTCAGGATGCAGAGCCAGGCGGATCTCTGTGAGTTCGAGGCCAGCCTGGGCTACAGAGTGAGTTCCAGGAAAGTCGCAAAGCTACACAGAGAAACCCTGTCTGGAAAAACGGAAAGAGAGAGAGAGACCTCCCCTCTCATGGGTGGTGACTTTTCTTTCTTGGGTTCTGTAGACATTGAGGGGTACCTCAAGCCACATACCACCTCCATGCTAGGGGAAGACACCCATCAGCTACAGTCTGTTCTGGTAGAGTGTCACCTGCCCAGGTACTTGCTCCAGACCCTGGGATGCTCACGGTATAGTTGTGACCTTTTCCCTAGGCTGGCAGTGTGTACCTCTCTATGCCCCCACACATTGCTCACGGGAGCCCCTGAGTGTTCGTGGTATCCAGGGAGTGGGGAAGCCGGGCCTCAGAGAGGCTAGCGACCTGTCCCAGGTGGCACAGCGTGGAAATGAGAGAGCCGGGCTTTGAGCCCAGAGCCAGTACTCTGATGGCGAAGCTGGGCCCTGAACTGCCTCACCCTCCCCAAGCCCCAAACAGGAAACACCCGAGACAGACAAATCGCATCCTCCTCTTCTGTCTCCTGTACACCTGCTGTGTGCCGGGCATATCCTGGGCAGCCCTCTGGCTTTGCAGAGTCGTGAATGAGGTCAGGTGACCTGGAGCTTGCATCCTGCCGATACCGGCCAAGTGTTCCCTGTGCTCAACTCCACATGGTCACTTCTGCCAAGCCTTGGGCTGTGTTCACATTTTAGGACAGACTCACCCAGCAGGCAGCCTAGAGTAGCTGCCCTTCCCCAACAGGATGCAGGCATTGCCCAGTGATCCAGCACCAAAGTTTCCACAGTGAACTTGAACTTGATGGAAGTGGCGCTGGGTTGAATAACAGACCACCAGGGACTGCCACCGAGGAGGAACGAGGTCCTCCCAATGTTCAGAGGTGTTGCGTTTTGGAATTGTGGATAAATCTAAGGCTGGAGGCTTGCATACTCTTCACCCTGCCCTGCACAGTGTGGGGGGAAATGGTGGGTTCCTGGGAGCTCCCCATTGGAAGCAGCCAGCAGGAGCCAGTGCTTGGGCCTTACTCTCCATGTCAGGCCGTACTCTAGTCACCTCTGGAGAGGAGAAGCCATGGTTAAGCACCTTCCAGAAAGGGTCCTGAGGCAGAGGGATTGAGTCAGTTACACGGCTTTTTAGTGCCTGCAGAGCTTGACCTCTGGACCACAGGCCAGGCAGGGCCTTGATGGATGGGCCTTCCGGGCTCTACAGGGATGGCGCGGAGCACTGTGCGAGGCTGGCCAGAAACCACTAGTAGGAGGTAGCAGTGGTTAGATACCGACATACCACCCCAGGAGAGCCCACCACACAGGGTTACTTCAAGGAGGACCCATGCTCTTTGCAGTCCTCTGGCCCCGTCTGCGCCAGTACAAATGGAATTGTGTCGATCCCCTTCCAACCTACCCTCTGCCTGTCTGCTCTACTCCTAGCCATTGAAGCCATGAAGAAGGCCTATCAAGAAGAGCTGAGCCGGGAACTGAGCAAAACACGGGGTCTCCAGCAGGGTCCGGACGGCCTTCGGAAGCAACACCAGTAAGATGGTGGCGGGGTCTGGGGTGGGTCAGCCTCTTGAGTCTACTGTTCGCCCTGATAGATGTGACTGGGGCTTTGCTGAGGGCCCTTGGCAGAGGACACAGGGGTCATCAGTGCCCAGTCCTGACCTCGCGTGCCCCTTTAGTGTCTCCTAGAGCTGGGTTGCAGAGTCGCTCTTGACCACTAGGGTGTCTCCCTGCCCCAGCACCAGTTCCGGGTGCCTGGGCTATGGCAGTGTGAATGGTAGTCCCTGAGCTCACCCTCTAGAGGAAACCCCTGCAACCCAGAGAGACCATTACCAGTCCACAGCCACGAGGGGCTGAATTAACCACAAGGTATCCAGAACACCAACAGCGTTGAGATGCGACTCCAGGCCGAGCAGTGGCAAGAGAGCCCCCGTGACCCATCTCTGTCCCCTCCCGTGCTGGCTAGGCTGGACATGGAGGCTCTGAAACAGGAGCTGCAGGTGCTGTCCGAGAGGTACTCGCAGAAGTGCCTGGAGATCGGTGCCCTGACGCGGCAGGCAGAGGAGCGTGAGCACACCCTCCGGCGCTGCCAGCAGGAGGGCCAGGAGCTGCTGCGCCACAACCAGGTAGCTAGACCGGCCCCCAGGGGGCTGTGAGAAGGCAATGGTGGGCTGAGCCCCCGCCCTGACCGTCCTGTTCCCTCAGGAGCTGCACTCGCACCTGTCCCAGGAGATCGACCGTCTGCGCAGCTTCATCGCCTCGCAGGGCACCAGCAACAGCTGCGGGCGCAGCAATGAGAGGAGCTCCTGTGAGCTGGAGGTAAATGCCCTCCCCCCCTCCCCTCTGCTCCCTGGTGCCAGGCAGCCCCGGGCTCTAGGGCCTGTGAAAGCTCCCTAACGGGCTGGGTGTCACCTGCAGATGTCACTCAGACCTCTGGGGCCCTCTCGGCTAAGTCAGAATTCTAGCGTTTGATCCAGTTCTGTCATCCACCTGCTGTGTGACCATGCTCAGTCACGCTGCCTTTGTGAGCGCACACCTGTAATCCCAGGACTCCAGGGGTAGAGGCAGGCAGATCTCTGTGAGTTCAAGGCCAGCCTGGTTTACATAGCATGTTCCAGGACAGCCAGAGCTACAAAGAGAAACTCTGTCTCAAAAAATAAATAATTAACCAGGCAGTGGTGATGCACGCCTTTGATTCCAGCACTCAAGGCTAGCCTGGTCTACAGAGAAAGTTCCAGGACAGCCATGGCTACACAGAGAAACCCTGTCTCGAAAAACCAAAAATAAACTAAGCTAACAACAACAGAAAGAAAAAAAAAAATCAAGCGGGTAGGGATAGCTAGCCCTCTTCTTATGGGGGATGTTGAAAGGAGAAAGTGTGAGTGATTACAGGGTCACCCAGCTCTTTGTGTCAGTTATTAGCAAACAATAACCTTCCTAATGCTGCCACCCTTCAAACAGTTCCTCATGCTGGGCATGGTGGTGAATCAGTTCCAGGACAGCCAGAGAAACAGTGTCTTGAAAAACAAAACAAAACCCCAAAACAGTACCTCATATTGTGGTGACCCCCAACCATAAAATTATTTTTGTTGCTACTTTATAACTATAATTCTGCTACTGTTAGGAATCATAATGTAAATATCTGCTATGTAGGATGATGGTCTTAAGCGACCCCTGTAAAAGAGTAGTCCAACCCTCAAAGGGGGTTGTGACCCACAGGTTGAGAACCACTGCTGTAAGGCTCGCCTCTGTGCCTAGAAGTTCTAAGCCCTTTGTCTCTTCCCTTCCATCAAGCTCATTAGACACACACTGTTACTGTCCGCGTTAACCCGATGGAGAAACAGAGGTTAATGGCCTTCCTGAAGGTCCCGCAGCTATTGGTCTGGAAGCTGGGGCTGGAACCAGGCAGCAGAAGGCCAGTCTGGAGTTTAAAGGCTTTCCTGCCCAGCTGAGCTTATGTACCCCACGGATCAATAGCACTGCTCCTCAGAGTTCAGAGGGTTCGGTGGGGGTAGTCCTGCCACAGTGTCATAGCTACAGGTCACAGGAGGGCCAGCCTGTGTGTCACAGATCTCCTGTCACCCCCTCGGCCCTAGCACCTCGGCCCGAAACAGTGTTAGGTTGCAGCGATGTAGCAGGGAGAGTCCTACTCACAATATGCGTGGGGTACAAGTGAGGAAAAGGAAGGCAGAGGCAGAGGGGCCTCTGCGGCAGTAGACTGTGGGGTGCCGGGGCTCTCAGTGGGAGCTGGGGTTGCACTCGGGGCTTTAAGTCATGGAGGTGCCAGGCTGCAGGGCAGTGTGGATCCGGGGAGCCTTGGCCTATGGTCCTATAGGTCCTGGCTCAGCCCAGCGCGTGTGTCCCTAGGTGCTGCTGCGAGTCAAGGAGAATGAGCTCCAGTACCTGAAAAAGGAGGTGCAGTGCCTCCGTGATGAGCTCCAGGTGATGCACAAGGTAGGCAGCGACAGCTGTGGGCCGGGTGTGCTCCAGGTGCCCGCCTGAGCCGGCCCCCACTGGCCTCCTCCTCTCCTTGGGCCTTCCGTGTAGGACTCACTATCCCATTGCAGACAAGCCTGAGAAGAGAGAGGGGTGTGACTCACCCAAGGTCACACTTGCGTTCAGGCATTCAAGGTCATTTGGCTTTATTATGGTTGAACACCTACTAGGTGCCTGGAATATAGCTTTAAACAGAACCGGTTCCTCTCCCAGCCTGGCTGTGGGTTGACTCCAAGTGTCGCTAGGAGTTGGGAAGCCCACTCAGTCGTGTGCAGCCCTTGGCTCCTTCCTGCCTTCATCAAGTTATGGATGTATGGTGACTCGAGAATATGAGTCCGCAGTGCACTGGCTGCGCTTGGAGAATGCGCAGAGAGAACTTACTGAAAGTCCAGAGCCCCCCGGACATGCCCCTCCTGGGGCTCAGCCTACCACTCATTGTGACCGTGGGCAAAGGCTTCACCTCCCCAGGCCCTAACTGCTGCCCCTCTAATGGGACAAGGAAGGACAATGAAGTCCCCATCACTGGGGGATCCTGGCCTTCTGTGCTACCAGCAGGGGGCCAAGTGGGTGTGTGGCGGGGAGCGGGCGCTGCGGGCTCCGACCCTCAGTGCTTCCTCTGTGGCCCTAGGACAAGCGCTTCACGGGGAAGTACCAGGACGTGTATGTGGAGCTGAACCACATCAAGACCCGGTCGGAGCGCGAGATCGAGCAGCTGAAGGAGCACCTACGCCTGGCCATGGCTGCCCTGCAGGAGAAGGAGGCTGTGAGAAACAGCTTGGCTGAGTAGAGGTGGGTGGGGACCCTGCAGTGCAAATTCACGGTCCCTTCCACGCAGCCTGAAGGGCCAGCACTTCCTTCCCCTGGCCCATTTCTCTTTCTGTAAGTGGCTACAAAGAGTAGTTATGGCCCTAAGACAGTCCAGAGTCTGCTGGGTCAACCTGTGCATGTTTGTCCCGAGGTGATGACACATGGCTGGGTCAGGACCCCACGGCCCTGCATCTTCAACATTGTCATGGTCACCGCCCCAGTAGTCTGCCCTTTCACAGGCTAGTGGTGACCCTGAGCACATTCTGAAGTTTGCATTCAGTCATCCCCCAGCCCCCCAGCTTCGTGCTGCAGCTAGCACTGACCTCAGAGCCCTAAAGATGCCCTCCTTCAGAGGGCTTGCAAGGATACGATACGATATGATGTATGATATGACATGACATGGCCTGTCTACCTCCTCGACCTGACCAGACTGGACTTCCTAAGGCACATGAGTCAGGCCGCCCCAGCAGCCTGGAAAAGTGGCTCTGGCCAGCTGCGGGGCCAGCAGCCGTGGGCAGTTTGGCCTGTGCTTTGGCTTGGTCCACACCAGCCGGCCAGAGTGTGAGGCCTGCCTTCCCAGTGCTCAGTGGTCACTCTTGCCTTCCAGGTCTCTGTGGTCCAGCTCAGCTGAGAACCCTCCGGCCCCAGGGGACCAGCCACCCTCCTTCTCGGACAGAAGTCAGAAGCCAAGCTTTCTCCCCACCCTGGGTCACATGTGCACTCACACCTCACACACACACACACACACACACACACACACACACACACACACACACACACACGTACACACGCACAGACACACACTGCGGATCTGAGCTCATCCCTCGCACTGGGTCTTACCTTGCACCTTCTTCAGGATTTTATATGTGAAGAGATTTTTATATAGAATTTTTGCCTTTTTTTTTTTTTTTTCTAAAACACTTTAAACTTCTTCAAAAGGCAATTCTTGGTGGCATGTACCTCTAGCACTGGCTCCTGTTCCCCTCCGGTGCCCTGCTTAGGCCTCCCTCCTACTCTGGGCATCTCGCAAAGGCCCTAGCAGGGCCTGAGTGAGTTGACCAGAGGGAAAAGGCCGGAGCAGCCCTCTCTTCCTGCCCTACCTCTACTAACTACTTCTGCCCTGGCCGGGTCCACACCCCGGCCTCTGGACTGGGGAACCACTGGACAGAGAGAGGAGCCCACGGCTGTCCCCACGGCTCCACTCCTCTGAGGGGCGCTGGGTGTGGACCACTAGCGCTACCCATGAAGACACATCTCTCCTGTTCCATGAGTCACCCTAACTTAATAAAACCTTCCAGCAGCTCTGGCTTTGTGGATGGCTGGGCAGGGTAGGAAGTGGCAACCAGGTTCTTGATGGCTTCTGTATTCCACCTTACCTGAAGCAGGGGTCTGTGGGCTTCTAAGGGTGGAGCTGAGTCCAGTTCATCCCCTGGACCTTGGACATTTGAGTGGTTTGAGGGTAGGAGCCGCGGTCAGGGAGCCCTGTCTCTGCCCTGATAGCAATCAGAAATGGTTCCCTGGTGGACCACCAATGGCTCACCTCAGGCTCACTCATCAACTGATTATCTGAGAAGCTGTGGAGTTGCAAAGAGAGGGCTGGTGCTGAGACTGTGCCATCACCACACACACCATAACATCCTCCCCCCAAGCCTCAGTTTGCTTCTCCAGAAAATGGGTGTTTTCTGCACTAGGCTGAGATTATACCCAGAGGTTCTTCACCCCTGGACAGAGGTACAAGTGGGAACAAGTGGTCATCGTGGCGGGCTATACCCATGGTCACTTTTCCAAGATCTGGAAACCACATTGGGTTTAGTCCCAGGAGACTGGGATCCCACAGGAGACACTGGCCTGGCCTGATGCTGGTTCGAGAACCAGTTTTCCCAAATGGAAAATCAAGAAGGGTATTCCAAGCAGAGGCATCAGCAGGAAGAACTGCTCTTTGAACATCCCTGATGTGGTTTTTTGGGAAGACCCAGCCCACAGGGACCTCATAGAGCAAAGGTTCTCAACCTGTGGGTCACAACCCCTGGGGGGGTTGGTCATCAAACAACCTATTCACAGGGGTCACACATCAGATATCCTGCATATCAGATATTTATATTATGATTCATAACAGCAAAATTACAGTTATGAAGTAGCAATAAACATAATTTAATGGTTAGGGGGACTACACCATGGGGAACCATATTAAAGGGTTGCAGTGTAGGAAGGTCGAGAACCACTGTCAGAGTATAGCAGTGCCTGTCTGCATCCTTCCCTGTGATTGGTTCAAGAGTGGCATGGATGGCAGGCGGCTCCACCAATGAGAAGCAAGGGAAGTCTTTGTGTCTGGGTGCCATTCTGGAAGGGCTTCTTTTGTTACTATTCTTTTATGCAGAGACCCTCCGACCAAGGTTTCTCAGAGACGATGGCCATCTGTGGCTGGCAGCCCCAGCATCCACATACAGGGTTGAGAGTCCAAGCCCTTCTCTCTCATCATCCTCACCTTCCTCGAAATCCCTGGCTCCCGTGCTTAGGGTCACAAGTCACCAGGCTTCATAGTAGTCCTTGCAAACAAAATCTTCACTCCCTGGTTCTAGAACAGCTCAAAAGACCCGGCAGTCCCAAGTGTTAGCCAAGACTGGGACACCAGGGACTGCCATGCTCTGCTGGCAGAAGCACACTTGGCACACTGTGGCAGCTTTTGGCACTTTCTTTCTGGGATAAACTTACATCTCTCTGACCCAGCACTTCCCTCCCTTAGAGGCATCTGGAGCATCAAGGGCCTGCCCACTGCACAGTGACGTTCATGTCAGCCCTACTCAAGGTTGCTCAAACCTCGGCTGCCTCTCAGTGGTAAAGTAAGTGGCTGGGAATGTGACTGAGTTGATAGAGTGCTCTCCCAGCAAGCATGGAGCCCTGCGTCCAGTCCATACATAGCCTTGAGTAAGCCAGGGGTGGTTTTGATACACACCTGTTAATCCCGGCTCTTGGGAAATGGAGACAGAAAGATGAGAAGTTCAAAGTCACCCTCAGCTATACAGCAAGCTCCAGGACAGCCTGGACTACATGTGACCCCCATGTCCCATCCCCAAAAAAGAACAATTGTGGTCTATTTGTACACAATGGTATAGTATGGCAATAAACCATAACTGCTACCTGCAAAAAACATGGGTGAGTCTTCCAGACTTAATGGTTAAGCCGAAGCCATGAAGTTCAAAAGCCGCAGAACAGTGGTGCCCTGAGCTGGGGAAGAAGGGACACTGCCCCGCAGTGGACACAGGGATCCTTGGGGTGGCAGGTGTCTTCTGACTCAGTCTGGGTAGTGGGGACAGGGCACATACCCATGTAAGAGGTACCGCACTGCACAGTTAGGTCTGTACATTTTACTATGTACAAATCTTGTTAGTAAACCTTTTAAAATATTTTTAAAAATTGTATGTGTATGGGTGTTTTGTCTGGATGTATGTCTGGGCACCCTGTGGTGCCTGGTCCTCACAGAAGAAGGAGTCAGATCCCCTGGAACTGGAGTTGCAGACGGTTGTTAGCTGCCATGTGGATGCTGGCAATCAGCTCAGGGAGAGCAGCTGATGCCCTGAGCAATGTCTCCAGCTCAGTAAACTGGCTTTTAAAAGAACAAACCCGGTTTCCAGCAGGTGTCAGGTCAGCCACCTGGGAGAAGAAGCTCAGCCCCCTCCATCGTTGGACATTTGGCCTCAAACACAACTGTCTGGCTGTTCAGTCTGGTTATAGCCTCAGGCATCCAGCCGTTGCTGTGGAAATAGCCTGGACCAGCCTCCCTGACTCAAACTCCACAACTGCCTCCTGAAGTCATCTCCCTTTCTGGGCTTAGTTTCTTCATCTGTTAAATGGGGCGGTAATGTTCGTCCCAGGGGACTGTGAGTATTAAACTACTAACCTTCAGGTATCTGTTACTTTGTAAGCAACTACCGTAAAGTAAACTTGATGGTTGAGTATGGCAATGTTCTTGTCACTCTCCTGGACTTATGGCTGGCCTGGGCCAGTCCTTGTGTCCTTCCTGCAGCTGAGCACAGGTCACCTGAGGTTGCCTGTGGATGTCTGTCATAGCTTCTCCCATCATAGGTGGGCCGCCTTAGCGGGATGCCTGCTTCGCTGTGGCTCTCCCTCCGCTTCCTGGATGCACGATGGTCTCGGGACCTCTGTCGTCTGACTACCTCCCTGGTGGCTGACTCCCTTAGGGCTTCGGCTATAGAACCCATGCTGCTTATGAGCAACACTTGGAAATGCTGTGACATCACTTCTTGTCAGTCAAAAACAAGTTAGGGCCAGCCCAGACTCAAGGGGAGTAACAGGGCCTGATCAGCAGAGGTGGTTCTTCAGGCTAGCTCTTTTCCCAGCCTCCTGTTCCTCTGAGGTAGGATCCTCTGTAGGGTCCTCTTCGGGGCCTGCCCTCAGCTCTTCTGTGTCTGGGTGTTCTGTTACCCTGACCTTGGCCACTTGTCCTTGGCTTCTCAACATCCAGCCGCTAGTCTGTCCCCAGCTTTTTCTCAGAAACTCATATAGGGGCGCCCCCATCCCGAGGTTGACGTGGAGTGTGTCTTCCCTCTAACTTGCTCTTTAGCTCTTCCTTGGCCTGGAAGCCAACTTCTAGATGAGGCCCCGAGGAGCCAGCCTCTCCTCCTGGGGCTTCCCCTTACAGTCATGGGTCAGTGTTGGACGGGCCCACCCTAGGACTGCCTAAATATGCAAATCCTTGGCCCTCTATGTCAACTTATCTCACTTCAGGACCCAGAAAATGAATCTGTTTCTCTTCCTGTCATGAAGAAATCTTTTTCTGCTCTCCACTCTTTTTTGTTTGTTTGTTTTGTTTTGTTTTTCGAGACATGGTTTCTCTGTGTAGCTTTGCGCCTTTCCTGGAACTCGCTTTGGAGACCAGGCTGGCCTCGAACTCACAGAGATCCGCCTGGCTCTGCCTCCCGAGTGCTGGGATTAAAGGCGTGCGCCACCACTGCCCGGCTGCTCTCCACTCTTAATCTGACTCTTTGTCTGAACCTGGCCATGGGGCACAGGCTGTGGCCCCTAAGTTCAACAACAATATGACCTCAGGAAGCAGTTCCCACTTCTGTTCCCCTGGGCATACCCTTCTGTCTCTCCCCTCACCCAGCACAGACACTGCAGGAGGCTGAATAATTAAGAAAGGTGAGGTTTGAGAATCAAGTAGCCCTCCATCATATTCCTGTTCCCGGCTCCGCAACCCTGGGAGGTTACACACAACTGCTCTGAGCCTCAGTTTCTTTTTTTTTTTTTTTTTTTTTTTGGTTTTTCGAGACAGGGTTTCTCTGTGTAGCTTTGCGCCTTTCCTGGGACTCACTTGGTAGCCCAGGCTGGCCTCGAACTCACAGAGATCCGCCTGGCTCTGCCTCCCGAGTGCTGGGATTAAAGGCGTGCGCCACCACCGCCCGGCGAGCCTCAGTTTCTTAACTGTACAATAGGCCACTTTGCTAAGTGTGTGCAGGTGAAGACAGCTAATGACAGGCAGGACATGCTGAGGAGAGCGCCTGGTGCCTCATAAAACGCAAAGCAAACATTAGTTGTTATGACTGAGGTAGCCGTCACTCAGTGCATCAGAAGGGGCTGTGGCTCATGAGTCAGGCCCAGGAGGTCTGACTCCAGACCTGCCCATCCACTCCAGCAGATCCCCATGAGTGCTTCAGGGATTCCTGGGGCGTCATTAATGTTGGGGCTGACAACAACTGCTGGGCACGGAGCTCAAAGGTCCCCAATTGTGATGATTGAACTTGGGGTGCTGTGCATCTACAACACTGAAGTGACTCATGCTCAGGGGTAAACCTGTGAGTTTGGATCTTTGTCCAGGCCAGCACGGATAGGATAGCATAGTCCTGAGTCAGCCTCAGGAGCATAAGGGCACCCTGACAGTGTAATGGGCCCAGTGTGTACGTACCAGCACATGCATGCCATGGCGTGTGCTTGTGTGCGTGTGCGTGCGTGCGTGAGAGAGAGAGAGAGAGTCAGAGGACAATTTTATGGAATTGGTTCTCTCCCCCTACGGTGGGTTCCTGGAATTGCACTCAGGTGCCAGGCTTGTATGGCAAGCGCTCCCAACACACTGACTGTTCAAAGCAGTGATGTCCATGCTGTTTCTTCTCATGAAGCCCTGCCCTGCCCTTCCTCCATCGCCTTTGGGTTGGAGGGGCAGGGCACAGGAGCCCCTTGCCTGCCTTCCCTCCCTTCCAGCCCTTGACTCCAACAGGTAGTTACATGCAGCTCTTCAGGGACCCAGCTGTGCCCTGTCTGTCCCTACTGCTCTCCTCTCGCTCACCTCCCTATTCCGTGCCTTCTCCAATGGCAGATCCCTCCCCGTGCTACCTCAAGGCTCAGCTACCACCCGCCATCTCTAGGAGTCCCTCCCAGACGTTGATGTCCCAGACAGAGTTGAAGCCTGCTCTGAACCCCACAGCCCCTCCACATGGCACGCTCTTTCATGTGCTTCTCCCAGACTTCGAGCCCCTGGACCAGGGAGCCAGCTCTAGTCACTCTGCTAAGTAACCAGCACCTGAGGTCTCAGCTGGGTGAGCATTTGTTGATGGACTGACTGACAGACTGACTGGAAATGAATGAATGAGCCAAGCACCCTACAAGCAGATCACAGGCATAGCCTCAGCCTCATGCCAAGCAGTAGGAGACTGTTTCTCCCCATACCCCCGCCCCGCCCCCAGGAATCCCCCAAGCTAACCTGAAGGGCTGCAGGCTAATAGCAGTTTCTGAACATAAAAGGGCCCAGCTGTAACTGTGACTCATTTCAGTCATCCTGGCGTCCCATCTGGACCTAACAAGGGCTGGGTGGGTTCAGAGGCCCCGGGAGGGAGGAGTTTACTTTGATGAGCATCTGCCCCAAACACACTTCACACGCAGCATCTCTCCTAATGTTCGCCATAAGCAGTCCATGCCTGCAGCTCTCGTTTTACAGAGGAGGAAACCCATGATCAGAGAATAGCCATGATTCACCCAAGAACAATGAGGTGCGTAGTAACTCACAGCTTAGCCACATGGCTCCCAAGCCCAGATCCTGTCCTGGTTAGATAGGATTCCTTGAGTTAGCCATCGACAGAGGCAGGCAGGCCCTGTAAGAAGCATTTCACAGCCATCACACGTTCTAGTCCCTAGCATAGCCTGTGAGTGAGGGGCACACTTGCCCCCGTTTGCAGGAGAGGAGACAGAACTCAGAAAATGACAAGGAACCATCTGGTCACAAAGCTGTCCATCTCACAGTCCAGCTGGCCTCCAGGACTGACCAAGGTTTTTTCACTGGAGACCAGGAACCTTGAGTCCCCCCACTTGGGAGGAAAACATGGGAAGGTCTGGGGGGTACTTCCTGTTCCCCAAGGTGAGCTTCCTCTCAAAGGTCTAGGAAGGTTGGGGTCCCCTAGAAGAGCATGAGGGTACCAGATACCATGTTACTGCTGACCCTGGCAGCATAGCCTCACCACATACATCATAGCCATGCCAGCCATTTCTGTGTGTGCGCGCCTATCACATATTTCTTAAATGTTTAATTATTTATTTATAAGAGTGGGGTGGGTGCATGGTGTGTATGCCTGTCATAATGTCCCTCTCAAGCCTACTCCAGCATCAGGGGGACACAGCTTTGAAGAGACACATCCTATCCCCTGCCCTCACCCCACAGGAGTGAGAAAAGAGATGATAACAAGGTAAAGACTGTGGATAGTTGATGGTGGCACCCCCTCATCCAGAAGAACAGGAAAGACTGCCTGGGAGCAGTGGCATCCGTCTCTTCAAAGACCAATAGAGCTGAAGGGGGGGGGGTGTCTACAGGAGGGGAACAAGACAAGCCATGACTGGGGTGCTGGGGGATGCCTGCTGGACACACCCTCGTCCACACCCCAGGAACAGGGTTGAAGGTACATTTGGTCAAGAACATCCTGCCTATACTTGCCGCCCCCTACGCCCACCTGCTCACTCATGACCATACTTCCAGGGGGCCTTTGGCTGCCCCGGTGACCCCAGGTAAGAAGCCCTACCTCTCTGGGATCGGCCCTGCTGCCTCTAGCAGGTACAACAGCACCGTCTGCACAGGAGTGTGGCATACCCGAGACAGTACCTGTGGAGTTCTGAGGGTGGCCCTGCACGAGTCTAACTGCTTGTTGAAGTAAATGCAGTTCCTGCCCAGGAGTCAGAAACACCAGCAGTGAAGACGGTAATAAAAACCTGCTGGTTGGTGGTGGCGCACGCCTTTAATCCCAGCACTCGGGAGGCAGAGGCAGGCGGATCTCTGTGAGTTCGAGGCCAGCCTGGTCTACAGAGTGAGATCCAGGACAGGCTCCAAAGCTACACAGAGAAACCCTGTCTCAAAAAAAAACAAAAACAAAAACAAAAAACAAACAACAACAAAAACCTAGTCCTCTTCTGTCTCAGCTTATCCAGGATGTGCTGATCCGTTCATGAGCTCTGGACTCCTTATTGTATTTATATTACCCATATGCATGCATATTTGTATTTTAAATTCCAAATACATTTAGACCACATAAAAACTGTATCTCGAAGGTACTATCAATATCCATAATGAGGCCGGGCGGTGGTGGTGCACGCCTTTAATCCCAGCACTCGGGAGGCAGAGGCAGGCGGATCTCTGTGAGTTCGAGGCCAGCCTGGGCTACCAAGTGAGTTCCAGGAAAGGCGCAAAGCTACACAGGGAAACCCTGTCTCGAAAAACCAAAAAAAAAAAAAAAAAAATCCATAATGATTAATTCCAAGAAGGAGAAACTGAGGCACAGAAAGGTGAGCTGGCTAATAACCTCCTAGCTCAAACCTCAGAACTCCACAGGTACTGTCTCGGGTATGCCACACTCCTGTGCAGAGGGTGCTGTTGTACCTGCTAGAGGCAGCAGGGCCGATCCCAGAGAGGTATCCCAGCAGGTGGGCATAGGGGGCGGCAAACCTCAGGCTGGGGCTGAGATGTGAATCCAAACAGTGTGACTTTGTACGGGAAGTCCATCCCAACCCTTGGAATACATACAAGAGAGCAGGTGGGCCCAGAGAGGGTGAGTGAGCTACCTCAGACCTCACAGCAACTAGGGAGTGCCTTCCACTGCCCTGTGTTACATCCTCAGCTTCATTCTGATGCCTTCAAAGCCAACAGGGAAAGTGTCCTGGAAAGCTCTGGTGAATTGTGTTCATCTCTCTTCTCTTGGGAGCAGCTTTGCTCTCCACACACACACCCCACTCACCCCACATTCCCCCACCCCCTCAGCCAGCACCAAGCATCCTTGGGACACCTGCAGAGAGTGACACCATCTGTGTTTGGGGCACACGTGGATAAGACTCTGGACAGCTAACAGCCAGGCCCAGCATGTGGTCCAGGACATCCCACTCCTGCTGTGGGTCAGGCTGCCTGCTGGAACATGAGTTCACAGTAACTTCGGTAGAAGAGGCTTGCTCCACCTGAGCTCACAGTAACTTCGGTTGAAGAGGCTTGTTCTACCTGAGCTCACAGTAACTTCGGTAGAAGAGGCTTGCTCTACCTGAGCTCACAGTAACTTCAGTTGAAGAGGCTTGCTCTACCTGAGCTCACAGTAACTTCGGTTGAAGAGGCTTGCTCTACCTGAGCTCACAGTAACTTCGGTAGAAGAGGCTTGCTCCACCTGACCACTTCTGGGCTGTGGGATGACAATGCCAGTGGTTTACATTTCAGAATTCTCTTTATTATTTGCTTTTTCAATTTCTTCTTCTTTTGACTTTTTGTTTTGCTTTTTTGTTTGTTTGTTTGTTTTCTCGAGACAGGGTTTCTCTGTGTAGCTTTAGAGCCTGTCCTGGAACTTACTTTGGAGACCAGACTGGCCTCAAACTCACAGAGATCCACCTGCCTCTGCCTTCCCGAGTGCTGGGATTAAAGGCGTGTGCCACCACTGCCCGGCTAAAAATTATTTTCATGTATGTGTGTGCGCCTGCATGTTTTTAGGCGCATCACCTGCATGCAGTACCTGTGGAGGCCTGAAGAGGGAGTCAGATCTCCCAGAACTGAAGTTAACAGGGCGTTGTGAGCGGCCTGTTGTTGGTGCTCCGGACCAAGCTAAGGTCTGCAAGAGCAGCCAGTGCTCCTAATTGCTGAGCCATGTCTCCAGCACCTAGACTTCAGAATTCTAACACAGGTAGTCCAGAATCCCTCATGTCCATCTTTCTGTTTTTCCCAATTCTTTTACTCTGGCAGCCTCTGTTTCATTCCCAAAGCTGGGTCTAGGAAGACCATGGTTCCTTCCCAGCAGCTAGAGAAGAGTAAAATGTTGAGGCATGGGGGGGTCATGACTCACTTCTTTAGGAGGGAAGGGATGGGAGTGCTTTGCTGGCTTTTTCTGGAAGCCGTGTTTTTGCTGGAGTCTGGCTACCCCTCCACCCCAGGGACCCTCTCAGTGTCCCCCAATGGGCAGGCTGTCTTTTGCTCACTCGAGAGGCACCAAGTCAAACTCAGATGACGCCTTGAACAGAGCCTGTGCTGAAAGCCGGAGAAAGTTAGTGCCAGTGCCAAATGTTACAGCTTTCTGAAAGGAAAAAATAAAAATTAAAAAGTCTTTCCCTCCGTAACCAAGCCCTGAGCACCGAGCAGGAAGGCCCATACCGAAAGGCAGGTGCAGGCAAAAGCAGGAGCATCCGGGGCTTCCAGGGCTCCTGTGGGTGCCTGAGCACCCAGAGCTGGGAAAGAGCCGTACAGAGAGCTGGGGACGATGAAGGACCCTGGAGCTGGGCTGGGGAGCCTCAGGCAAAGCCACAGGCAGTACCAAGGTCCTCGTCACAGCACAGCTGGCTCTACTGGTTCATTTTTTGTCGACTTGACACAAGCTAGATTCATCTGGGAAGAGGGATGCTTAATTGAGAAATCCTGATTCATTCCTGATTAATGTCTGATTCGGGAGGGCCCAGCTCACTGTTGATGCTGCCACCCCTGGGCGGGTGGGCCTGCGGTGTATGAGAATCCAGGCCCAAAGCAGCGTTTCTCTGGCCTCTGCTTCAGTCTCTAGCTACAGGTTCTCACTTTGAGTTCCTGCCCTGACTTCCTTTCATGATGGAATATATATTGTAAGCTGAAATAAACCTTTTCCTCCCCAGGTTGTGTGTATGTGTGTGGGGGGGGTGTTTTGTTTTGTTTTTGTGTTTGTTTGTTTGTTTTGTTTTGTTTTTGAGACAGGGTTTCTTTGTGTAGCTTTGGTGCCTGTCCTGGATCTAGTGCTGTAGCCCAGGCTGGCCTCGAACTCACAGAGATCTGCCTAGCTCTGCCTCCCGAGTGCTAGGATTAAAGGTGTGCACCGCCACTGCCCCCCAACCACGTTGTGTTTTTTCTCATGGTGTTTTATCTCAGAAATAGAGGCCTAACTAGGGCATGCCAACAAAACAAAACCAGCCAGACAGTGGCGGTAAGTGCACGCCTTTAATCCCTGTACTTGGAAGATCTGCAGGCAGATCTCTGTGAGTTCGAGGCCAGCCTGGTCTACAGAGTGAGTTCCAGAACAGCTAGGGCTACACAGAGAAACCCTATCTTGAAAAACAAATGCTAGTAAATTTGCAAATACTTTCGGGGGCCAGGGTGTGGGATTGACTGCCTCCTAAACCAGGAGCTCCATGGTCTGCAGAAGTTCCCAGCCCAGAGGTGCAGGAGGTTGTTGCTCTCGGGACAGGGGAGAGAGCAGGAGCAGGCACAGTGGCATCCAGGACCAGACTTGGGCTAGCCTTTGTGAACTGGCAAGCTCTGCCTCAATGGTCGGTGCTGTTGTGGGCTTGAGGGAGCTGGGCCACCAGATTTACTGGGCATTCAACACTTTTCCTCTGATTCTGTAGACTCTCAGAACTATAGAACAGCCGTGTGAAGGGATGGCATAATAACTACCTGGCCTGGTACCTGGGTTCACCAGCTGCCAGAGCTCTGCCATCTTACCATTCTATCCTGTGAAATCTGCTGACACACCCACATTACCTGTGCCCTCAGGATCCTTGGGGATGGAACACTCCGGAGGAACAGCAATCAGGGATGCTGAATCCCCATACACAATGGTGTGATGTTTGCAAATTGGCTGTGCATAGCCTTGGGAACACCTTGAGTCATCTCGTATGAATTCTAACCAGTCCCTGATGCAGTATAAATACTGTATACACAGCTGTTACACTGTCTCTGATCCAATCTAGAGAGGCTTGTTCAGCACAGCTAAAACCTGTGGATGGAACCCAGGGCCTTGCTAATGCTGGGTGCTCCACCCCTGAGCCACACCCCCAGCCGTTTCACCATTTTTGTTTAATTATGTATTTATTATTATTATTATTATTATTGTGTGTGTGCGTGCGCATGTGCATGCGCGTGCATGTGCATGCGCGTGCGCGCGCGCGCGTGTGTGTGTGTGTGTGTGTGTGTGTGTGTGTGTGTGTGTGTGTGCGTGCGCGCAGGCACAGATGGTCCAGGGTATCATCTGGGATGTGTGGTGAGATTAAAGAGCCTGCAGTGCAAGCCTGACAACCCGGATTTGATCCCCAGAACCCTTGGTGGAAGGAGAGAACCAACTCCTCAAAGTTGTCTTCTGACCTCCACATGATCCCTGCACTCCAGAGGCAGAGGCAGGAAGATCTCTGTGAGCTCAAGGCTAGCAAGTTCCAGTCCAGTCAGGGCTACAGAGTGAGACTCTCTCTCAGAAAGAGAGAGAGGAAGGGAAGAAGGGAGGGAGGTATTAGAACATGGTCAAAAGAATGACCCGTCTCGAAAAAAACAAAAAACAAAACAACAAAAAAAGAATGACCCTTAGCCGGGCGGTGGTGGCGCACACCTTTAATCCCAGCACTCGGGAGGCAGAGCCAGGCGGATCTCTGTGAGTTCGAGGCCAGCCTGGGCTACCAAGTGAGTTCCAGGACAGGCGCAAAGCTACACAGAGAAACCCTGTCTCGAAAAACCAAAAAAAAAAAAAAAAAAAAAAAAGAATGACCCACGGTGATCTATCCCTTGGGGAACTGTGAGAGAGGCTCAGGAAAACAGACGAGGGCCCTTTACCTCAGGTACGTTTTGTCCCCTGGATTGTTCTTGGATATGATTTCATGCCTCCTGTGTTAAACATTTACATCAACTTATAAGACATGTTTATTCAGCCGGGCGGTGGTGGCACATGCCTTTGATCCCAGCACTCGGGAGGCAGAGCCAGGCGGATCTCTGTGAGTTTCAGGCCAGCCTGGGCTACAGAGGGAGATCCAGGACAGGCACCAAAACTACACAGAGAAACTCTGTCTTGAAACAAACAAACAAACAAAAAGACATGTTAATCCTTGTTGGATGTCAGAACATAGCTCTAGAACCCAAACTGGTCAGTGCACCCTGAACCTGGATACGGCCTCTGCCTTGTGTCCATGCTTTCCCAAATATAATCTATAGTACATGCCAGGCACCATGTTTAAACTGGTCTGTCCTGAGAAAGTTCTGGGAATGGGTTGTTCTGTTACTATTCAGTATGTGCTCCCTGGTGTTTACTTATGTGTTTTTCTGATTATGTTTTTCTGAACTCAAACAACCTTCCTTGGATCACTGTTTCTTTGTTACATTCACGGATAAAAGTACCCTGATACTTAAGTAGGTTGTCTACGGCATTACACTGTCATCTGCCCCCTTCTTTCAGGTCCTCAGATCCCGGGTCCAGCAGACAACATCTGCATAGGTTAGCAGAAAGTGGACAGGAGGGAAGGAGAGAGAGATGAGCTGGTTCCGATGGGGAGAAAGCATAGCTGCTCTTGGAAGCAGTTTCTCTGCTTTCTGAGATTAAACAAGCCACCGGCGCCGCCGACCAGGCTATGACAGAGCTGCTGATGTGTGTTTTCCTACCTCGTTGGTGGGTTCCTGTCAGCTTCACACAAACCAGTCACCTCCAGAGAACCTCCACTGAGAAAAATGCTTCCATCTGCTTGGCCTGTGGGCTTGTAGGGCATGTCTGTGGGGGCATTTCTTTGATTAATGATTGACGTGGGGTGGGGGGGCAGTGCCACCCCTGGGCAGGTGGTCCTGGGTTATATAAGAAAACTGGCTGAGCAGGCCAGGGGAAGCAGGCCAGCAAGCAGCATTCCTTAATGGCCTCTGCTTCTGCCTTGAGTTCCTATTCCTACCTTAGTTCCCACAGTAGTAGACTGTAAGGAAATAAGCCCTTTCCTCCCCAAGTCAGTTTTTGGTCATGGTGTTTATCACAGCAACAGAGAAACAATCTATACTGAGGCAATAACATTTTTCTTTTTTTAAATTGATACGTGTTTTCAGGGGTGCACACTTGTTCATGAGCACAGAGACCAGAAGAGGCCCTCCGGCATGCTCCTCTCTCTGTCTCCACCTGTTCCTTTGAGGCAAGGTCTCTCCCTGAACCATGGAGCTTGCATTTTCTCTGCCTGGTTGGAAGTCAGCGAGCCCCGGCCATCGTCCTGTCTCCACCTCTGTCAGGGCTGAGATTACAAGTGTTTGTGGTGATCCTCGGCTTGTTACATGGATCTAAACCCCAATCTTCATGGTAGTGGAACAAGCCCCTGCCGCAGAACCATCTCCAGCCACTAATATTTTTCGTTTAGGGATCTGTTTCAGCCTTTGACATGTTAAAGACAGCTGTACTTATTCCAGGGCTATTGTTTTTTCTAATTATATTTGGCTTTTCTATCACATTCATGTTAAGGTTTTTCTTTTTGGTGTGTGTGTGTGTGTGTGTGTGTGTGTGTGTGTGTGTGTGTGTGTGTGTGTGTGTTGTGTGGCAGCAATGGCTTAGGATGGAACCCAGAAACTTGCCTATGCTAGGCAAATACTCGTCCACTGATTCACCTCACCAACCTTTATTCTTTTCTCTCTTTCTTTCAACAGTAGCCCAGGAGAGGAAGTGCTATGAGGCATCGTCCTCTGGATGTTGCTCGGCCCTGGCACTCATGACCTCACAGCAGCTGTGGGTACGGTAACAAGACCTGCACAGATGGAGGCTATCACCTTCCGTTATGATGGGGTGGGAGGGTTCAAGAGAGCCTGCCCTTTGCTGAGGAGCTCTTGATAATTAATAGCCACTGGGAAGGGGATGTCCGTCATTTTTCTTCAATGGTGTAGTCACTGATGAGTTGCCCTATGCTTCAAAATAACCCGACTCAAGTGCATGTCAATCACCCCGATTCAGTTCAATGGATCACACACAGGAGACAGATACACGTATGGAATTGCCAAATAATAAATTAAAATATACAATAAAGGGGAAAAAGTAATACATCCTGGCTTTTTTTTTTCCTGAGGCAGGGTTTCTCTGTGTAATAGCCCTGGCTGTTCTGGAACTCACTTTGTAGACCAGGCTGGCCTCGAACTCACAGAGATCTGCCTGCCTCTGCCTCCCGAGTGCTGGGATTAAAAGTGTGGGCCAAGCCGGGCGGTGGTGGCGCACACCTTTAATCCCAGCACGCGGGAGGCAGAAGCAGGTGGATCTCTGTGAGTTCGAGGCCAGCCTGGACTACCAAGTGAGTTCCAGGAAAGGCGCAAAGCTACACAGAGAAACCCTGTCTCGAAAAACCAAAAAAAAAAAAAATAAATAAATAAATAAAAAAAATAAAAGTGTGGGCCACCACACCCGGCATGCTGGCTCTTTATAGATAATTACAATATAGGCGTGTATAAAGTGAAAAATAAAAGCCACTTAAGAACCAATCCCATTTCTCAAGATATATCACTAATATCACAGAGTGTCTACACCCTTATGGTTCCAAAGCATCGTGAAATGTGGCCACAGCATTGAGGCTGGTTGAGTGTTTGTTTGTTTGTTTGAGATGGGAGAGGGGGGTCTCATACTTCTCAGGCTGGCCTGGAACTCATGATACTCCTGCTCCAGGCCTCCCCATCTCTCCTGGGTTCTCCTGCATTAATTAGTTAAAAGCCCAGCATCTCCCTCTTGAGGCCTCTTACAGAATAGTCTGGGAATCCTGCCAGGTCCAAAGCAGGCAGGGCTACTTCACAAGGACCAGAGGCCTCTTGTAGGCCCCAGGCTCATAACCTTCCCACTTCCTACCTGAGCTCAGCCTGGGCTCCTGGAATGGGATGAATGCGGTTTGTGGGTCCAGTGTGGCTCCTAGCCCAAAACACATGCATCATCTGCATCACGCCCCAGGGCCTGGCCTCAGGCTTTCGGTATATAGGTCACCGGTCCACACCTTGCCCACAGAGTGAGGCATCTCCTTTGAAGTCTGGGTGTCCTCTCTGCCAGCTGACCTGGGACAGGACTATCCTGATGAACCAGAGGACAGCTAATCCCATTGACCCTTACACAGGACAAGGGGCCTGGAGCTCTTTCCGAGTGGGGCTCCCTAGTCATCTGCAAATGTGTCCCCCTCCTTCCCAGTCACTGGGTCAGTTCTGAGAGCTGGTGTCAGCATGGGTCTGCTTACCTCAGTCCCGTCTGGCTGTAGAATAATGTCGAGGTGCTGGGAGTGCTGGGACTTGGTACCTGCTGCCGTGAACTATCACTACTGTATAAAATGAGGTGTCTCCGCCTGCGCCCGCCCGAGGCTGCTCTCATCTCCATTCCTTCCTAGGCAGAGCCTGGATCCTCAAAAGGAAGGTGTGCAAGATGGAAGGATGACCCTGAAGGGTCAGGACCTCAGCCTTTGCCTTGGGGATGCTTTCCAAGGTGAACCAAGGAAATGAGTTCTGGCCTGGTCCAATTAGATCAGTTCAAATTGAGTCATGGAACTGTCACCTGCACTGTCATGACTTGAGAGTGTGTGTCTGTCTTCCTGTCCGTTGACTCTTAATCCACATGGGATGACAACTGATGTCCTAACCGAGGAGAAGTGGGTGAGGCTGAAAGCTTCCCCAGAGTGAGACTGAAAGCTGAGAAGGGTCCAGGAATTCTACCACCGCAGTGGGTTCCGAAAGGGAAAGCTTGCCAAAGGAAGGGTCTGGAGTCAGACTCCCTGGCTAGTCATCCCATCTCCTGCTCCTGAAAGCAGGGAGTCCTCCCCATTCCTCCCTCTCCGCCCCCGGCCAGCCTGATTGTGGATTTGTCCCCCCAAATAAGCCTCGAAGCTGCCTCACTCTGGAACGCTGCAGACATGCAAGGCCATCTGTGGCTACACAGCAGTTTTGAGGCCGGCTCGGAGTGCACACGACCCTGTGTTCTTCGTTGTTGTTGTTTTGATTGTTTGATGAGACCCACCCGCTGCCTCTGGCGTGCTGGGATCAAAGGCCTGCGCCACCACACCCAGCTTTTTTTGTTTTTCTCTTTCCTTCTCATAGGACCCTGTCTTAATCTCACATACACATACACAAACGTATCGCTCGATCTGTCTGGATGTCAGAATCTGAAATGGTCTAAGATTACCGGGCCGGCTGGGACCTGTCCCTTCTAGAGGCTCCAGCGGAGAAGGCTCTCTGTTTGTGTCACCTTGCCCAGCTCCCCCAGCTGCCTGCCTCCTATTCCCACTCAGGTGGAAGGTCTCTCTTGAGATAAACCTCTCTGCTCTCCTGTTTGAGGATCCTTGGGAGGACACAGAAAATACCTGGTAACAGTGTTAAGGGACTTGCTTCCGTCTTTAACTTTGCCTCCCCCAAAGAAAAAGACAGTTACGGACATGTGTGGGGTCCATTCCACCGTCAGCAGCAGGAACATAAATGCAGGGCTCTTCTTGGAGTAGAGCACAGCACATTCTGGATCTGATCCACTGGGGATTGTCCAGACTGAAGCCTCGGGAGCCCTCCCTTGCAAGGTCCAAAGGACCCTGGCATGGCAGTTAATGAATGAGAGCGTGACTAGTCTATATTTTGTGGTGCTTATTATATGTTTCAGCTTCTTTCTTTTTAAAAATTTTATTTGTTGTTGGGGGGGTGGCACAGCACTTGGGAGGCAAAGCCGGTGAATTTCTGTGAGTTCAAGGCCAGCCTGGTCTACAAATTGAGTTCCAGGAGAGCTAGGACAGTTATACAGAGAAACCCTGTTTCAAACAACAAAACAAAAATTTTCATTTATTTATTTATTGTGTGTGTAGCGGGGAGCACATGTTCCATAGTCTGATGTGACAGTCTGAGGAAAGCTTGTGGTAGTCATTGTCGTCGTCATCATCATCATCATCATCCATGTGGACTCCAGGGCTTGAACTCTGGTCATCAGGCAAGTATCTTTACCTGCTGAGCCACGTCACGGGTCCATTCTCTCTCTTGTTTTGTTTTGTTTTGTGTGTGTGTGTTCGTGTGTGTTCGTGTGTGTGTGTGTGTGTGTGTGTGTGTGTGTGTGTGTGTGTGTATAGGAGTGTGTAAGGTTAGACATTTATGGCGGTTGGTTCTCACCCTCTATCTTGTTTGAGTCAGAGTCTCTGGCTGCTCATCAGCTCATCACTTCCTATGCCCGGCTGGCCGGCCCAGGAGCATCTGAGGGTTCTCCTGTCTCCAATCTCATCATAGACGTGCTGGGGTTACAGACACACTATTTCATGTAGCTTTACGTGGGTTTGGGGGATTCGAACTCAGATCCTCATGCTTGTATGTAAGAGCTTGATGTCACCTCCTGAGGCCCCTGTTTTCTCTTTCTTTATCTCTTCCCCACTCTCTTCTCTCTTGATTTGAGGCTGGAGAGAGAGCTCACTCACTGCTCTTGAGAAGAACCCCAATTTAGTTTCCGCCCTCCCAGGGTGGCTCACAACAGCCTCTAATTCTAGTCCTCCCAAGGAGGCTCACAACAGCCTCTAATTCCAGTCCTCCAAGGGAGGCTCACAACAGCCTCTAATTCCAGTTCAACAAAGACAAGAGAACATTAATGAGCTGGGCTTGGTGGCATATACCTTTGATCCCAGGCAGAAGCATGTGGATCTCTGTGAGTTCAAGGGCAGCCTGGTCTACAAAGCCAGTTCCAGGATAATCAAAGCTATTACACAGAGAAACCCTGACTCAAAAAACCAACCAACCAACCAACAAACAAACAAAAACAACATTAATGTAAGAACAATAATATTGACTAAAAGAAGCCCCACTAAGAAATTCACCATAAAAAGAGGGCTTTGTGCTTGCCTAGTGTGCATGAAGTCCTGAGGTCCATGAAGCAGGTGTGATGGTGCATACCTGTAATCCCAGGATTCGGAAGCTTGAAGGTCAGAAGGCCAAGGTCATTTTAGGCTACATTGAAAACTCAAGGCCAAGCCAGGGTGGCTGTGCACACTTTAATCCTAGCACTCTGGAGGCAGAGGTTGGCAGATTTCTGTGAGTTCGAGGCCAGCCTGGTCTACAGAGAGGGTTCCAGGACAGCCAGGACTACACAGAGAAACCCTGTCTCGAAAAACAAGTCCCAGTCTCAAAAAACAAAACAAACAGAAAAGAAAGCCATGGCCAGATTGTTTTTGCTTGGCCCCAAAGTAAAGAAGAAAAAGTAATTATTGCATTGGATTAGCTTGTGGCATGTGGTTAAGCCAGAAGGAAAAACCAAAAAGCTATTTATATCCCTGGTGGTGAGCACAGGCAGGGGTGTGTGGGGAGAGACCTGCCATGTTTCTTTTTTCATTATTGTGTGTAATATACCCATAGGGAGGTGTTCGTGCTGAGGCACGTGTGTGCAGATGTCAGAGGACCGCTTTTAGAAGGCAACTTTTTGGAATTGGTTCTCTCCTCCCACAGTGGGTTCTAGGGCTTGAACTCAGGTCTTTGGGCATTTATGGGGGAGCGGGCAGCAATTGAAACATAGTCTCTTTATGTAGCCTCGGCTGTCCTGGACTTGCTGTGTATTCTCTCCCCCACCGCCATGTTTCTTACTTTAACTACAGAGACAGGACACGGCTGTCTGGCTTCATGTTAGTTTAAGAATTGTACAAATGTGATCTATTTTGTCTGTGGACAGTCGTAATTTTGTATGTCACACTTTATCATTTTTCCCTCAAAATAATTGTATTATTTTATGAAGCGTAACGACTCTGTTTTAAATTCTCCCTGGATCATGTTCTCAATGCACTGTGAACAAATTCTAAGCCCTTCACCATGATTTAAAGCCCCATATGCCCCGGCCAGCTCACCTTTCGACCCACATCCTCTTTTAACGTTCTCAAACCAGGTACACGGCCTTCCCTGGCATCTGTCACACCCTCCCACGGTCCTGTTCTGTTCGTTCTGAGCACTGTCACAGAGCCACAATAGCAATACCCACCAGAGCATAATACCCTCTGGGGGGGGGGGCAAGACAGATGAACGGTTGGATGTCCAGCCGGCCTGGCCTGGGAGTGCAGCTGTGTGGTTTGGGGGCAATTACTTCGTCTCTGTTTCAAGCACTGTCCAATACTCCTTGGGGATGCAAAACCAACCCCAGTGAGAACTAGTGAAGACACCCACCGCAAGGCAGAGAGAGGCTAGATGAAGTGCTGGATGGGCCAGGCTGAGGGTGGGCTTTTCCAATGAGGGGGTCCAGGCTAGGCAGCAAGGGGCAATCGTGTCCTCTCGGATGGACTCCTCTGCTGTTTCCTCTCCTGAGATTGGAGCTGTGTCCCCTGGTGTCCTTGCTGGGTCCACACTTCTGGGGATGGCTTACTTTGCTGCAGACCTTTGCAGTTTTAGCCACTCCAGGCTTCCCTGAGGAGCCTTACCTTGGGGTCTAACGAGATTCCTCTTTTAGGAGCTCTCCAGCATGCCCCCTCCCCCCGTAGTCCACATCCTGATACTGTGTAGCCCCTGGGAACCTGCCAGGCTTCCCTCCCTCCCCTCACACACTTACCACTTTGCCCTCTGACATGACTCTTCTTCCCCACCCCCACCCCCTGCTTGCCGGGACATTGAGGCAGCTCTGTCCCTCACAGCCGCCAGAGATGCCTACAAAACACTGCCACCATGCCACCCACACGCCTCTCCTTGTATCCTGTTCCCTCTTCTGCTGGATCTCCTCAGGGTCTCCTGCCTTTTCAGGCCCCCTGCTTTCCACAGTCCCCCACTTTCCCACCACCAGGCCCTGCCCAAGCTGTCCCTCGAGGTAGAGCTGCCCCCGTGGTTCTATGTAAGCCTCACTCTGGTCCTCAAAGCCCAGGTCTCTTCTTCCTCTGAGCTGTCTTTTCCTCAGACCCTCCTGTCCCCACATTACCCCCACCAAGGCCCTGCTTCTTATCTAGGAAGGACAGATAGGTGGATGTTAGAGACTGAACTTTGACCCCACAGAGGTCCCGAGACTCTGGGGACCCTTGGCCACAACTTCCATCTCCTGGAGGGCAGCAGCCACCCAACAGGGTGGACTATGTCCTTGCTACCCTGGTTGGTGGCATCTGATATGACTGGCCTCTTTTCCTCTGTGACACTCTCCTTTCTCATTGCCCCCACCCCCACCCCCCGCACCCCTCCCCCCTCCCCCCCCCCCCCCCCCCCCCCCCCCCCCCCGCCACCGCCCATGTTCTTCCTGCTCATCTTGGCCCTTCCTGGGTCTCTGTGATGGTATCTTGTGTCAGCTTCCACCTTTTCACAGCCCCCAACTCTGCTGCTGTCCACTCCCTCCGTCCCTCTGGATGCCTGCCGCCCTGTCCTGCCTCTCACGTCTCTGCAGCAGCTCCCACTTCACCCAGTGAAAACCAAAGTCCCTAGCTGCGCACACGAAACCCTACACTAGGTGTTCCTCCTTCCTCAGCCCCTCCTCACGTCCTTTAAACTCACCATGTCCTTGTTTCAGCGACCCTGCGCATCGCTGCCGCACGTCCTTGGTGCCAGCTGTTTCTTCTGAAGACTCCTCTTGTAATAGGAACAGCTCCTTTCCTTGCCTCCTTCAAATATTTGCCTAGATGTTGGCTGCGTTAAAAAAAAAAAAATCACACTTGCTGGGCACTGGTGGCGAACGCCAGCCAGGTTGCTCTGAGAACCTCTACTTGTCCATAATCATCAATTCCCAACATGTATAACATTTTCTTTTTTGGTGATGGGGGGGCAGGATTTATGTAGCCCAGGTTGACCTCAGTCTCTCCACAGTCCTCCTGCCTCAGTCTCCCGTGTGCTGGGATTACAGGTGGGCACCACTATGCCCACCAGCGATTTAATCGTAACTGTTCATTTTCTTCCTTGTGCGTTTTCCACTACAATTTCAGCCCCACACAGGCAGGCTTGTCTTTTCTGCTCATGGCTTTATTCCCAGTGCCCGGCACATGCTCAGCGCATGAGGAATCTTGAGCTCAGGATGAGCCAGGGGGTCTTACCGGAAGGTGGAGGGGAAGGACAGTGGCCGGACAGTCCACACCCTTGTAGAACCGCCAAGCCTTTCAGGGCTCCTGCGTATAACTTGTAGACGTTACAGTCTCACTAAACCCCCTCCCCCTAAACATGATTCCCACTCTACTTCGATGTACAGGATTTCCCACTCAGGGTTTCATTTCTCTGCCACACTAACCCCAGAGGCAGCAGAGGCCCCTTTTTTTGGCCCGCGGAGAAGCTGCCCGGGTAGCAGGGAGACTGCACACGGAGACTACATTTCCCAGGAAGGTTGCCCACAGCGCTGCAGCTCTGGGGTTTTTAAAGGGCCTCCTGCTAAATCCAGCGCCGGTAGGCGTAGGGGGTGAGGGGGGTGGGGATGGGGTGGGAAAGTGGGTAGGAATGTCTGCCGGACAGAAACCCGCACCGGAGAGCCAGCTGGGAGGAGACAGTGTGAGCCAGGCGGGAGGCACTCGGCATCCTGGTCCTGCAGTGTCCCGGAGGTGAGGCTAGGCAATGCCAGCCTGGGGGCAGCCCCTCTCTCATCGTGACCCACCTCAGCATCTCCCAGAAAATTCTCTTTGTTCCCTTAACTCCCCAGAATGATGGCATGGCGGGGTGGAGCTGTTAATCTCGTGTCTCAGCGGGAGGTGCCCCCACCCAGTCCCAATGTTCTGGGATGGGAGTGGTGGTTAAGACGTTAGAACTGTAAGACTAAATGAAGGTCTGGGGTCTGAGGAAGCTGCGCCTCACAACACAATGCCTCTTCCCTCTCCTTCCAAGCTCCAAGGCCTCCAGGTAAATGTGGGTATGGGTCACCCTCCCAGGAAGGACCAAGGAACTGGTGGGGAGCACCTTGTAAACTGTAACAGGCTATGAGAATAAAACACTTCAACACCGGGTCATCCGATACATTTGGGTTGTATTGGGGGAGGTGGTACAGTATCTCAGAGGTAAGTGCATTTGGGTAAAGATCTTAGTGGAAACCCAGAGGATCGATTATAACCCAAACAAACCTATCAGAATATGTTTTCAAATTAGGAAACTTCAGGGTCACTGACACCATCAGAATTAAAGACGACCTTTTGATCTAACCTGGCCTTTGGCCTCGGTCCCTTCACCTAGATACGACTGGCCTGCGGTGAAGGCACAGGTCGTGGTTCCTCCCCTCCCCTCCCGTCCTCCAATCATTTGGGTTAACCTATGGTGTTGAGGTGGGGGGAGGCTCACTCATTTGCCCTTGTCTCCCCTTAGGTCACCCCACACTTCCCCCAAGTTCAAAGCTCCACCATCTTAGCCTCCTTCCCGCGTGACAAACAGCCCCAGGCCTTAGCAGAGGTTCCTTCATCTTCTTCATCAGCTACCATCACCCACTCCCAGGTTACTATTTAATTAAACAGCTACATGCCTTTTGGCTAATAAAACCACCGTGATCCAGGGGCCGAGCCCAGGTAGGTAGGCGAGACCACCAGAACCCTTACTGTAGAGCCGCTGCCAAGCGGACTTGGCATTTTGAATAGGAGGTAGGCTGCAGACAGAGGTCCTGGGCTCTCTGGGGGCCTCTAACTCGGACCCTAGGACTCCCAACAGCTCCAGGTTGCACTACAGACTGGTGGCGCCCCTTGCTCACTTCGTGGATTTGTGCCAAGCAGGGCAGGAAAGATGGATACATTTTATAACAAAGGCATGGCATCTTCCCAGCAAACTGGCTGTGGTCGGGACCCCGGCTCCCTGCTCGACTGCATACCTCCTGAACCTAAGTCACGACCAGAGAAACGAGGACTCCCTCCCTCGCCCCATCTTTCTAAATCTCTAGAGCACACAGAGCCTCTGCTCATCCCAGGGGTCCCCAGGACAGTCTCTGGTCAGCGCCTGTGGGACAGCACCAATGATGGGTACTGAACCCCCCATCAGGCACACCCCACTTTCAAGAGGCCAGCGGGAGAGGGGAGCTTCACCCCCGGGGTGGGCCTCGGGGTCCTGCTTTGCACACCCCCAAAACTCCCAAGCTAGAAAGGCATATATATATATACATGAACTCTTAGGTTTGGATATATGGAAGACGTGGGGGTGTCTTTGAGGAGAGCAGGCCACCCAGGAAACCAGTTGCCATCTCCCAGGGACCCCAGGTTATTTTGGGGGGCCCTGGCTCAGGCAGGAATCGCCATGCAGAGATCTGGGGGCTCCGTGCAGAGCGTCGAGGGGAGAGGCGACTCAAGAGGGGGAAGGGACAAAGTTTGAAAGTGCCCTTCCAACTCTTCCAGGGAAAGTTTCCTTGAGGGCCCCGGGGGCAGGAAGGGGTTAGGGGTGCTGGGGGGCCTGCGGCCGGGTGACCCCCAAGAGGTGATCGGACCCCGGGGAGACGACCCCTCCCCCCTTGTCCCGACTCGGCCCGGCTGGGAGTCGCCCGGCTCGGGGCCGCGTGTGTTAGTTGGGGCCGCTTCTGAGCCGCTCCGCCAGGTTGGGGGACCCCGCAGCCGGCCGGGAGTGGGAGCCCTGGTAGTCCCAGGGGGGAGCTTTCCTACGAGGGGTCTCAAGCCCCGGGGCTCCCGGGCCCCGCAGCGCCAGCCCCCCGCAAAGGGGAAATGTGCCGGCGCCCCAGTGCTCCTCGACGCAGTTTGGGGCTCGTGGCGGGCGCGAGGGACGGCGGCCGGGGCGCTGGATTCCCCAGCGGGGAAGCCTAGGGAGCCGGGCAGGGACCCCGAGAGACAGCGGGCGGCGGGAGGCCCCGGGCCGCCGGCAAAGGTCGGGTTTGCTCGGCGGAAGAAACACAGATGGCGGCGGCGCGGCGCCATTCCGGGCCGGGAGCAGGCAGCCAGCAGCCCAGTCCTCACCGCGGTCCGCCCGCCGCCGCTAAATACCCGGATGCGCCGCCCGAGCGCCAGACGCAGAGCTGGGAAAAGGGAGGCCGAGGAGAAGGAGGAGGAGGAGGAGGAGGAGGCGGAGGCAGCGGCAGCGGCAGCGGCAGCGCCAGGCGCCGGACCAGCGACCGAGCCGTGGGGGCTGGGCCGCGCAGGGCAGCCCGCGAGCCCGCCTGCGACCCGCGCCCGGCAGGACCGGAGCCCCGCGCCCGGGAGGACCGGAGCCCCGCGCCCGGGAGGACCGGAGCCCCGCGGCCCCCCGCGGCCCCCGCGCCCCCCGCAGCCGCACTTCGGTCCGGCCTGCCAGTCTCCAGCGGGAGAGCGGATCCCGAGTCCGGTTGTGCCCAGCCGGAGCAGGCCGGCCACCATGACCGAGAACTCCACGTCCACCCCTGCGGCGAAGCCCAAGCGGGCCAAGGCCTCCAAGAAGTCCACCGACCACCCCAAGTATTCAGACATGATCGTGGCTGCCATCCAGGCGGAGAAGAACCGCGCCGGCTCCTCGCGCCAGTCCATCCAAAAGTATATCAAGAGCCACTACAAGGTGGGTGAGAACGCCGACTCCCAGATCAAGTTGTCCATCAGGCGCCTGGTGACCACCGGGGTCCTCAAGCAAACCAAAGGGGTGGGTGCCTCGGGGTCCTTCAGGCTGGCCAAGGGCGATGAGCCCAAGAGGTCGGTGGCTTTCAAGAAGGCCAAGAAGGAAGTCAAGAAAGTGGCCACTCCAAAGAAGGCAGCCAAGCCCAAGAAGGCAGCCGCCAAAGCCCCCAGCAAGAAACCCAAAGCCACCCCTGTCAAGAAGGCCAAGAAGAAGCCGGCTGCCACGCCCAAGAAAGCCAAAAAGCCCAAGGTGGTCAAAGCCAAGCCAGTCAAGACATCCAAACCCAAGAAGGCCAAACCTGTGAAGCCCAAAGCCAAGTCCAGCGCCAAGAGGGCCGGCAAGAAGAAGTGACGGCGAAGACTCTGCTTGTGGACACTCCTTCCTCCCTCCTGTGTGTTCTTCTGTAAATACATTTCTCTCTTGGTCTCACCTGCAACCCCCTTGCCCGTTCTAATCTGACTTTTTACAAGAAGGACAGAGTTTGGATTCCTCAGACAGACCTTGTGGAATGATTCCCTTTCCCTCAGCCCACTGTGCAAGGACAGCCACATCTTTGTCATGATGAAGATGTACTTGTTTCTTGATTTGATATTATTAACCTTCTTACGGGGTTAGGGATGGGGGGGGGGGTTGGTGTTTCCTTGGGTGGTTTGTTTACTGTGAAGGCAAATGGAACTGGCGAAGTTCTGGCTAGAGGAGGGGGACCCAGGAACTAAAATTGGTCTTTTTAAGGCTTTCTTAAGCTGCTCGTCCATCCCTTGTCAGATCAGAGCTTCAAAACCTTTGGTGGGGAGCAGAGGGTGACACCCCACCTAGCTGGCCAGGGAGGGCGGAAGAGCTCCCTGGGCTGCCGACACCAGCCGTCGGCAGTTGGGGACCTGGGATTCCTCTTCATTTATGCCCTATGCCTCCCCATTGTCTGGAAGGGGAAAGGGGTCCAGCTTCTCACGATCAGGATCTAGCCATTGGGGAAGGAGGGGTCCGTTCAGCAGTCTCTTGTAAATGGGAGTGGACTTAGGGGGAGGGGTGGAGTCAGCCAAGTGCCTCAGTGTGCCTATGGAAACTTGGGTTTTTTCCACACGGTGGACGGAGTGTGTCCTAGAAGGACTTTGTTCTCCCCCCCCCACTTTCTTTTCCTTCCTGTATAGGATGTGGCCTTGCTTGGTGCCGCTTCAGTTCTACCAGCTGCCACTTAAAACCCCTCCAACCTCTTTTACCTTCTGAATCTTTTCTAAGTAGCCGAGGAGGGGGGAAGGCAGAGAGAGTGGACTGGAAGACATAGTACAATTGATTTGAATTTGCTAGGTAGCTTTAGAGAGCCAGGATTGTGTGCATGTGTGTATATGTATATATCCGTATCTAAGACTAGTATTAGTCTCACTTCGGGAGCTGGGAGAAAAAACCTGTACAGTTGTCTTTCTCTTATTTTAATAAAATAGGAAACTCGCGCACTCGCGCCCCTCCCCCTTTTTAAACAAGTGTTATCCGTGCCGGGGAAAAATTTGCTGTGGTTGTAATTTTAAACTTTAAAATAATAAAACTGGAAAAGGAAAAAAAAAAATCTGTTGCGTTTTTCCTCAACTGGAGGAGAGGAGCAATCGGATGGGCCACGTTAGCGCCGGAAAAAAGCGAAGCTTTGGAGAGAGCCGGGAACCCTCAGGCTGGAAGGGCAGGATGCAGGTCGGCTCGACCCAGTGGCGGGTCCTCGGGAGAGGTGGGTATATAGGCAGGGTCTGGGCCTGGGGAGGGAAGGCCCTGAAGCTGCTTCCCCCGCGCGGACCTCCCGAGTCTCGACTTACAGATCGATCCACTTTTGTCGCCTGCCGACCGCGTCAGGCCCCGCCTGCGGGCGGGACCGCCTCGGCAGCCTCTTAAAAGTGAGCTCCTGTTGCTCTGGCGGTCGGGGCCCTGCCCACGCCACGTGACACGGAGCGCTAGGCAGCCGGCTGGCAGGCGCACTTCACCCGGTGGGCGCGATGTGGGTCAGCAGCGTGTGGCGCGCGACGCTGTCACCCGGCCGCCGCGCGCACTCAGCGCTGGCGCAGCTGCGCGGCGTCGTGGAGGGCGAGCTGGAAGGGATCCGCGGGGCTGGCACCTGGAAGAGTGAGCGGGTGATCACGTCCCGCCAGGGACCGTGCATCCGCGTGGACGGTATCTCCGGAGGTAACTTCCCCTCCTGGGAGTCGGTGTATCTGGCCAGGTGGCCAAGAGCCCTTCCTGGGCTTGCGTGTGAACGGAGGCCCTAGGGTGGGTGTGGGGGAGGTACATTCGTGGGTAGCTGCTGGTCTCCTTCCAGCAGCTATCTTGAGCACACACTATGGCTTCCTAGTGTAAACTCTACCTGTTTAAACCTGTTTCGACGGAGGGAGGTGATTTACCCGTCAGCACTTTTTGGGCGCCCAGGGTTGTGCTGCAACGAGACCCAACCCTGTGAGAAAAAGAGAGCGATATCCAGCTGCACTGGCCTCCTACGCTCTGCTTCCAGAAACAGTGCACGAAAACCCTCATTCATTCATTGAGCCCAGTCTGTAAAAGTTACCAGTTGCTATACCTTTATTCCTTATGACATCTGCAAGAGAGACCAATTCTTTTTTTTCTTCCTTTCTTTCTTGAATTTTTGAACAGGGTTTCTCTGTAGAGCCTTGGCTGCCCTGGGATCCGCTCTGTAGACAAGGCTGGCCTTTCCCTCCCCAGTACTGGGATTAAAGGCATATGCCACCAAGTTCCCACCCCCCCACTCCCCATCCCCCCACTACCCGAGACAGGGTTTCACTTGTGTAGCCCTGGCTGTCCTGGAATTCATTCTGTAGACCAGGCTGGCCTGGAACTCACAGAGATCTGTCTGCCTCTGTCTCCCAAGTGCTGGGATTGAAGGCATGCACCACCACCTCCAGGCTCAAGAGACCAACTCTCATTGAAAGGAAGCACGCCTTTAATCCCAGCACTCAGGAGGCAGAGGCATGTGGATCTCTGTGAGTTCAAGGCCAGCCTGGTCTACAGAGCTAGGGTTCCAGGACATCCAGGGGCTACACAGAGAAACCCTGTCTCAGAAAACCAAAAAAAAAAAAGGGCCGGAAGAAGCTGAAATGGAACTAGATGTCCCCAGACCCCCCACTGGCCAGCTCCAGTGTCACAGGGTGTGAGGTAGAAGACCAGCTTCCACCAGAGAGGCTAAAGTTTAAACAAACAAGGAAGGGGATTGGGTCTGCAGAAGCACCTGTGTCCCTGCACGTCCTCTAAAGAAGACTGTAGAACCAACTTCCATCTCCTAACAAAACCTGCAGCCAGACCAAACTGCTCTTTCCAAGTGATTTCAGAGAGATCTAATCATCAGGTTCAGGGCAGAGTGCTTGCCCAGCACACCTAAGGCTGTGGGTTCAATTCCCAACACACACACACACACACACACACACACGATGGGATATTTAGAGAACCAAGCTCTTAGACTCTTTGTGTTGGTCCCAGGTCATGAGCCATCCCTTCCTCAGGCCTCAGTTTCCTTGGGCCAACTATAGTAACTTTTTGAGATTGGTAACTGAGGTCTCTGAGACACCCCTCTGGAGATACAACTCTGTGGCAGCAGATGAGTGAGCTCTGGAGCTGGAGGAGCTAGGCCCCTTCACAGTCAAGAAAAGTCAAACCAAGATGGCGATGGTTTGGGCCTCAGAACCCGTGAGGAAGGTCTGGGATCCTCTCAGATGGGATGTTATTCATAGCCAGGTTTAAACTTCTCACCCTTCAAGGCAGAGAGGGACAAACCTCTCCTAACCCTCCTGCACTGTGGCAGTGGATTCGAAGCCTCTGGCCTCTCCCCAGACTGGATCATCTGTGCAGCTGTTTGCCTCTCAAGGGCAAATCCAAGTTGACTTCCTCCGGTCCCCGTCGCAGGGCCCGACACCATGGTCCTTGCAGGCCCTTCCTTGCTCTTCTGAACCGTGTTGTTGGTGTTCTCCACCTCAGAAATCCTCAACTTCTGTGCCAATAACTACCTGGGCCTGAGCAGCCACCCTGAGGTGATCCAGGCAGGTGTGCAGGCTCTGGAAGAGTTTGGAGCTGGCCTCAGTTCAACGCGGTTCATCTGTGGGACCCAGGTATGCAGCAGGTGTTGGGGGGCACTGGCCCCAGCTGTCTGCTTCCAGTCAACAGGGCTGGTTCAGCCAGCTCAGCTAATCCCAGGATGCAGCCCCCACCCCCCACCCCGTCAGCCTCAGAACTGTGGTGCTGCAAGGCTGGGCAGGCCTCTTCTGAGAAGCCTGGGACAGAAACTTGACACCCTGGCTTCCACTTCTCACCTGTGGGACAGAACACCTGCCATGCTGCAGGCAAGGGGCAAAGGGCAGAGCTGCAGATATGGAGGCTTTAGAGGTGTCTGTCTCGGCACGGTCTCCCTACACAGGCTGTGCCGCTGAAGATGGTATCTTAACCTCCCCATTTTACTGTTTGTTTTGTTTTAAGATAGGGTCTCCTTTGTTTTTTTTTGTTTTTTTTTTTCGAGACAGGGTTTCTCTGTGTAGCTTTGCGCCTTTCCTGGAACTCACTTGGTAGTCCAGGCTGGCCTCGAACTCACAGAGATCCGCCTGGCTCTGCCTCCCGAGTGCTGGGATTAAAGGTGTGCGCCACCACCGCCCGGCTAAGATAGGGTCTCAATATATAGCTCTAGCTGGCCTGGAACTTCCTATGTAGACCAGGCTGGCCTCAAAATCACAGGGATCCACCTGCCTCTGCCCCGCCATTGCTTTTAGATTAAAAGCATGCACCACCAAGCCTGACCTTCCTCGCCGTCTCTTCATTGATACAATGAGGATCGAAATACTTGATAGGCTTGCTACAGGTGGCAGTTAATACATGTAAAACTGCTTTAGAATGGTCTGTGGTCCACATTAATATTTATAATAATATTAGACACAATATTAGAACAGCCTCTGGCCCACATATAAATAGTAACTGATTTGTTAAAGGTATAAAATAAGTTCATGTAAACATGAGGCTGATGACCATCTCATGAAGTCCGTGCCCATCACTGGGTATGTACTGCCATTCTCCAGAGTGCCCTTCTTCCCTAATGCCCACTCCTAAACCAACATCAAACCCATCCTTGTGCCAGCAAGATGACTGCAGGTAAAGGCACCAGCTGTGTGAGCCTGCCAACCTGAGTTCCATCCCCAGAAGCCACAGTAGAAGAGAGAACTGACACCCGGAAGCTGCCCCGTGATCTCCACACACGTGCACACACAGACACGTAATTTTCTTTAAGAGGGTAAAAAGCGGCCGGGCGGTGGTGGCGCACGCCTTTAATCCCAGCACTCGGGAGGCAGAGGCAGGTGGATCTCTGTGAGTTCGAGGCCAGCCTGGGCTACCAAGTGAGTTCCAGGAAAGGCGCAAAACTACAGAGAAACCCTGTCTCGAAAAACCAAAAAAAAAAAAAAAAAGAGAGTAAAAAGCTAGCTGAGCAGAGGTATCATTAATCCCAGCCCTCAGAATGCAGAGGCAGGCCAATTTCGGAGTTTGGAGGCCAGTCAGGTCTACAGAGTGAGGTCCAGGATGGCCAGGGCTATGAGAAACCCTGTCTCAAAAAGCAAAAACAAACGAAGAGCAAAGCGTTCGTTTTAAAAATAGTAACCTTTTTTGTTTTCTTAATAAACAAGTTTGCTTCAAAAACAAAACTTACATAGTGCCTGCTGTGTTCCAGGTGTCACACAGGTAAGACCACAGCTACTAATTCATTAATTCCCTTAACTGATTCCCAAGCAATCAGTGCTGTTCTTACCCATGATATTGACACTCGGCCACGAAAGCCCAAAGAGACTAATTACTTACCCAAAAGCACAAAGCTTCTCATGGTGGGACTTGAACCCAGGTACATGAGGTAAGGGTCCATCCATTCTCCTAGGCCAAGCATGGTGGCACATGCTGAAGGCAGAGGCAGGCAGATCTCTCTAAGTCTTGTCTCAGTGAACGTTTGAAAAAAGAGTCAATTTTATAACTGTCCTTGGTGAAAGCGAGTGTGAAGTGAACACAGGCAAGAACCCCCCACCCCTCATTTTTGTTTTTTTGGTTTGTTTTGAGACAGATTTCTCTGTGTAGCTCTGGCTGTCCTGAAACTCAGTCTCTATACCAGGCTGGCCTTGAACTCAGAGATATGCCTGCCTCTGCCTCCCGAGTACTGGGATCACAACACACTCAGTTTTCTTTTCTTTTTCTTTTTCTTTTTTTCTTTTTTCTTTTTTTGACACAGGGTTTCTTTGTGTAACCTCGGCTGTCCTGGCTCTGTAGACCAGGCTGGCCTGGAACTCATAGAGATCCGCCTGTCTCTGCCTCCTGAGTGCTGGGATCAAAGGCATGTACCACCACTACCTGGCTCGCACTCAGTTTTCATGCATTTATTTTCTTTTTTTAAAAAACAACTTATTTATTTTTATTTTATGTACATTGGTGTTCTGCCTACATGTCTGTCTGTGTGAGGATGCTAGATCCCCTGGAAATTGAGTTACAGACAGTAGTGAGCTGCCATGTGGGTGCTGGGATTGAACCTGTATCCTCTGGAAGAGCAGCCAGTGCTCTTAACCACTGAGCCATCTCTCCAGCCCCCTGCATTTATTTTCTAATAAAACTCTTGAGTCAGACCAAACAGCTAAGAAGTAGAGCCCCTAATAAGCATAGGCTTACTTAATGTGACCCTCTTCTTTGCTGTGGAGACAGTCTGATGTAAAGACAAACTTCTGTCCCCAGCGTCACTCAGAATCCAAACACCAGACAGTTCCCCCACTGCAAACAAAGGTCCACTCAGGAATCGAGATCTGCCGGGCCTCATCCTCCACGGTGGGAGCAGCTGCCCCAGTCCCAGACTAGGAGTCCCCTATGTGGTGCCAAAGGAAGGGTGTGGCTGAGGCTCCAAGGCCTTCTGCACTGGGTCTGTTGGTGATTATCTAAGCCTCTCCTCCAGGACTTGTCCCACCAAGCCCGCAGACACTAACCATCACCTGCCTGTATCCTTTAGAGCATCCATAAGAATCTAGAAGCCAAGATAGCCCATTTCCACCAGCGTGAGGATGCCATCCTTTACCCCAGCTGTTTTGATGCCAACGCCGGCCTATTTGAGGTGTGTAGAGGCTGTGGATGACTTTGAGGTGGACAGCTGGGAGAGCCTGGCAGAGTGTCAGTGCCACAGAGCAACTTGTGTTCGTCAGAAGGCAGGGGTGAGGGGGCCTGGTACCGACCTGCAGATTTCACCGGGCCCTAGGCACCCAGGATAGAGGTAGAGTTTTGCCTTGGGGGAAGTTAAGAGGGAAAGGGAACTCCTGGGTGGCTGTGTACAAACGCTTCCCCATAGGCTCTGCTGACCCCCGAGGACGCGGTCCTGTCGGATGAGCTGAACCACGCCTCCATCATCGACGGCATCCGGCTGTGCAAGGCCCATAAGTACCGTTACCGCCACCTGGACATGGCTGACCTAGAAGCTAAGCTACAAGAGGCTCAGGTGAGGTGAGGCCCTGGGGCTCCAGAGAAAGGCCTGTCTTCCCCTACTCAAGGAAATAGGCTTGGGGGGGGGGGCGGTGCTCCCCCTTCACAAATAGCCTGAAGGGCCGAGGGAGCCATTTCAACTTCCTCATCCCTTGTGTCCAAGACTGTATTCTATAGTTCCACATGGCCTGAGGTCAGCAAGCACCTTTGAGCAGCAGGTGGGTGGATGATGTGTGACTAGGACCTGTCCCTACTCCCGCATGCCCTCTTGAGGTCTGAGTCAGGATGGGGAGGTCTAAGCCCTTTCCCAGTGCCAGGACTAAGGCAGCTGAGCTCGGAAGAGTTGGACAAGGCTCAGGCTACAGTTAAAGAGCAGGTGGGTTGGTCCCGCTACTTATCACATGCTCTTGTCTGTCCCACAGAAGCACCGACTGCGCCTGGTGGCCACAGATGGAGCCTTCTCCATGGATGGCGACATTGCTCCTCTGCAGGAGATCTGCCGCCTCGCTGCTCGATATGGGGCCCTGGTCTTTGTGGATGAATGCCACGCCACTGGCTTTCTTGGGCCCACTGGACGGTGGGAACATTTGCGGCCTGGGTGGGGGCTTCTGAAGGTGGATGGGAAGTTGGGAGGCCAGGGGCAAGAGCGGTTGCTTCCTTTGCAGAGGCACAGATGAGCTGCTAGGTGTGATGGACCAAGTCACCATCATCAACTCTACTCTGGGGAAGGCACTTGGCGGAGCATCAGGTGCCTATGGAATCCTCTCTGTGGGGTCTCCTTCCCTACATGCAGGGCCTGCCTTGTATGGGGTAGAGAAGGCAGGGAGGGCAAATGGAGGGAGCGGCAGTATAGATGACAGGAGGGGTCTGGGGCAGTTCCTGGCCCCTGACTGGCTCCTCTTGCATTATTTTCTGTCTTTAGGGGGCTATACCACAGGGCCTGAGCCTCTGGTATCCCTGCTACGGCAGCGGTCTCGGCCCTACCTCTTCTCCAACAGCTTGCCCCCCGCCGTCGTTGGCTGTGCATCTAAGGCCCTGGACCTGCTCATGGGGAGTAACACCATCGTTCAGTCTATGGCTGCCAAGACCCAGAGGTATGGTGCCCACAGGGCCGGAGCAGAATGGGAGGGAGATGGTAGTCCTGCATCTTTCTGCCTCCTCTCGCCTGCCTTCCTCTGTTCCTCCCCATCCCCCTCTGTCACAGCATCTGTCACCTCCTTCCATCTCCCATGCCCTTGTCACTCCTGCTCTCCCACCTCCCTCCATCCGTCCATCCGTCCTGCCTCCATCTGCCCCTGCCTGTGCCTCACCTGCTTCTGGGGTCTGTACGTCTGTCCTCATTACTTCCTCTCTTAGGTGGCATAGATCCTGGGCCTCTTCTCCTGGCTCCACGACCTTCTGCTACCCGTGACACTCAGCTGTGTCCCCAGGTTCCGCAGTAAGATGGCAGCTGCTGGCTTCACTGTCTCAGGAGCCGACCACCCCATCTGCCCCGTGATGTTGGGTGATGCCCGGTTGTCTTCTCAAATGGCAGATGACATGTTAAAGAAAGGTAAGAGGGCTGGGGGCAGAGTGTCCTCGGAGAAAAGAACACCTGTAGACTGCAGAGTCTCCCTAGACCCATGTCCTGCTCCTCCTGCCCACACCACCTCTTAGGTCAACCATCTGTCCAGACTTAAACTCTAGACTACGAGGCAGCCCCGTGTCTGGGAGCTCGGCAGCTCCCTTGCTCACTGTGGTGGACTTTGGAACAGCAGGCCCTTATAGGTCACGGTCCCAAAGCCTGTCTGCCTCTGTGTGCCTTCCCTATCTTCTCAGGCATCTTTGTCATCGGATTCAGCTACCCTGTGGTCCCAAAGGGCAAGGCTCGGATCCGGGTCCAGATCTCAGCCGTACACAGTGAGGAGGACATTGACCGCTGTGTGGAGGCCTTCGTGGAGGTGGGGCGGCTGCATGGAGCTCTGCCCTAAGCTCTGGGTAGGGACCAGCAGAGCCAGTGTCCCTCTACTGCCGTAATGACAAAGGGGTCCTCTGGTCAGTCCAGACTAGAGGCCCTGACCCAACCCAGACTTGTAGAACCTGACTGAAAATGGGCCTGTACTTGTGGTCGGAGAAACAACAGTGTGAAAATTGGCTTATGACACTTTGGTCTGCTTTATTCTTTCTGAGTAGGCCCAGTCCTGTAGCTAACTGATAATCAGGTAGGGACTGGGTCCCTGAGGTCAGTCCCCGGCATGAGGTGACTCCTTCCCCCAAATTGAGTTTTGAAATCCTGTGTCTGGGAGTTATCATTTGGTACAGCCGGGGTCTGTGCTGCTGTGGAGGGCAGCTGAGAACCGGCCCTGTGGACCCTTTCCTCAGTCTAACTGTGGTGGCTTGTCTCCTGTGCCCATCTGAAGGACAAAACACAGCTGCCAGTTGAGAGGGTTTCCTGGACCTGTGTTTGGGAGAGGGCAGAGGATTCAGGCCCCAAAGAGAAGAAAGCGGGTCGCCACTGAAGGACATCTACCTTTGTTTTCTAGAGCTCTTCATCCCTAATTCCATGGCCTTAGGCCCCTGTGCATGTCCCAGGTTCCCCCATTTTACAGAGCTGCTGTTCCACCGCGAGCCACACCTCTCTGACTCTGGGTCCAAAGCCTATGTAGTCTGGTGGTCAGCCGCCAGAGGGCGCAGCGAACTCGGGCTCCCGCCGCTGCCTGCCCCGCCTCCTTGAGCTGGGGGCCTTGGACCAGGCTGTTGGGCAGCCCTCCGGCAAGGCCAGAAGGGGTGGTTTGCTGCCGCCAAGGCCTTGTCCTTTGTCTTCCCCACTCACAAACACCACCTACTCCATTATCGTAGGTGTCAGCCTCCCTTCCCACATGGCTGATCTGGCACTGTGGGAGGATAGGGGAGGTCTCCGCTCTCAGGCCCAGCCTCCCAGGCTTCTGAGAGCCGCTGCAGACTCAGTGTGGTGGCCTTGGGAAGCTCCTTAATTTGCTTGAAGTAGAACTAAGGACCAAAGGCGCTTGCTTTTTCACTAGAAACAGGAAACAAGGCCTCATCCCTCCTCCAGCTCACCTGTCGGGCACCAGGACGGTCAGAGAGAGAGCTCCAACCTAACCTTGCAGATTCTTAAAGTTGGGGTTCTGGGAGTCCTCAGTTGCAACCCGGTAGTGCTGGAAGGGTTGCAGCCTGGCAGGAGGCGGTTGTGCTTACGTCGAGGGCAGGAATGCCTACAGACCACCAGGTATTCCTGATGAGTGTTGATTCAACGTGCAGCGCTGGGCCAGAAGCTTGGTGTGTGTGTTCTGTGCAGGCTGACAGGTCACGCCTGGGGGCCGAGAGCAGCCACTGGGTGATGTGTGTGGCATAGCCAGCCAGGGCCAGAACACTAGGCCCAGGTCCACGCACATCTAAGTGAGGCTGTGGGAAGTGTGATCTGCCAGCCAGTGGCATAGCACGAGAGCCCCCTCCTGCAGTGCCCGGGCATGCTGCTGGCATTGTTTTCCGGGAGGCAGTCCCTGTGGCAGCTGCACTGACCTCCTGGGCCACTTGGCCATGGTATCACTCCATGCTGTCAACCAGTATGGGTCTCAGGGGGCCTGGCGCCTGATCCAGGTTTGGTTCCCTTGCCTTGCAGCTACTCTGCCCTTCAGAAGGGGTCCTAGGAGGTGCCCAGTACACACAGCAGCCCCTTAGGGTACACATGTCCCAGCGTGGGCACATACTGATGGTCTTCGAGCTCCTGTGACAAGCTGTAAGGCATTGGAAGACTGGAGAACCAGCTGCAGGCCGGCCATAAGTCCTCATCTGGCTGAGCCCAGGGCTCCAGGGCCCGCTCCTAGGCCACATGGTCCTTGTCCTCTGCATCAGGCCCCATGGGGTTCAGGATGGAGGCTGGCAGCAGCCAGGGGAGGAGGTGGTGGCAAGGACACCCTGGGGCTCCAGCCATGATGGTCTGTCCTTCCTGCCCCACACCCAGGCTCTCAGTGACCTCTCCCTGCCCCCACTGTATCAGCTCAGCCCTGCTGCTGCTCAGAACCCTTTGCCCTGGTACTTTGGAGGCCAACCCCAGCAGGGAAGGAGGGGGTCTGGAGGCCAGGCCAGCGGGAGCTTCCTGGTCATGGAATTCATCTGGGTCTGGGACTTGGGTATGGATATGTGGGTCCACACTTGTGGAAGTCTTACTGCATTGTTGCCCACGTCATTGACCTCACACCCCGTCTAGAGTCCTACCAGTGCCCTGTCCAGGGATTCCCAAGGTCCTGCTTTTCAGATCGTCGGCTCCAATGGTTCCAAAATTCAGCTTTGCAGTTTCTAGAGCTGACCCCTTAATAGCGTCAATCCAGTGAGTCTCTGCATGTGGGGTTGGTGACGGTCGAGAGAGGCCTGGTAACTGTCTGGAGACTTCCCACAGGAACTGGTCTCGAAGAGTTTCCCAGCTCTCCCAGGCCTGGCTCCATGGAGCCCACACACTCTTCTCTGATGTCCCCTCCACCTCCAGGTTCTAGACTCTTGTCCCTTCCTAACTCACAGCAGACTGTCTTCAGCCCTGGATACACTTGTCCAAGATCCAATCCAGGTTGCCAAGTCTAGTGCCTCTTGCTCCAAAAGTAGCAGCTGCTCTACCCCTAGAAGCGTTTGGCCACAGAACACAACCCTAAGGGTTCAAGGTAGGTCATTCACCAACAACTCCTAACCTCTGGTTCCCGCCCAGACAGGAGGCTGTCGGAAGAACTAAGAGCGGACATCTCCTCTGTTCTTCTAACCTCAGCCATAGCAAAGTCCTTACAGAATGAAAGGCACAGGTCATGTTCTACCTCTAGAACCTTGTCTAGCCCCCCCCCCCCCCCCCCCCCCCCGTGGCTTTCAGGCTAAACTAAGACTTGGTTTACAGTGAACGAAGCCCCTGAAACCAGCTTAGGGAAGGAAATGGCTCTCTGGGGTTCACAGAATGCAAAGCACGGGTTCCTACCTGAAACCCACAGCAAAGACACTTTGGTTCACGTTTCCTAGTCTTGGAAACTCCATTTCAAACTAGAAATCCTTTCTGAGCTTAGATCAGAGTTTTTACCTGGAGCCAGGGAAGCTAGGAAATAGGGGGAGGAGTCACAGGCAGGGCCACAGGAGGTGGGAGGGGCCAGGCAGTGGGCTGAGCCCTGGCCGTGGAGGGGTTAACCACAAAGCCAATCTCATAGAGCGAGATGATCAATGGGTTACTGCCCGTGAAAGAGAGAGTGAAGCAGCATCAACGCAGACAGGCAGGGAAAGAAGAGCCGGGCAGAAGAGCATGCCGCCCCGGGGAAATCAGAGTCTGAGGAGGTTGGCCAGTCCACTCCGGAGCAGTAGCAAGTGCCCGCATCCAACTCAGCAGAGAGCTGAGGGCAGCTGAGAGGAGAGGAGGGGCCGCGAAGACGAAGGAAGAGAAATAGGAAGCAGAGCCGTACCTGCAGGGAGGCACCAAGGGCAGCGGCTGAGCCGAGAAGCTCCAGCCTCGCGGTTCACCAGGAAGCATGCAGGGGCCCGGTGCCTAAGGCTGAGGTGGGTGTTGCCCAGCCCGGGCTTGGGGGCCTGTGGCATGATGGGTGCTACGCAGGGGCAGATATCATCTTTCTTCCCACCTCCCTTCCTCCTGACCCCACCGCTCCAGGGGTCCTGGAGGGCAAGGGGATCCACAGGTTGGGAACTGTGGGGTGGGGCAGGGATGAAAACGGGCAGTGTGCACACAGACACGTGCACTGGGACGTGTGCGAGGAGTCAGGGGCACCACCTGTTACAGTCTTTCAGACGGGCACACCAGCCTCAGGTCTGTCACTCGGGGTGTGATATCAGCCACTCACGTCACCTCTCTAGGACTCAGTTTCCCTATGCACAGAGCAGAGGCAGTGACTTCCATGGTCTTCATAGCTTTGCCACTGTGGGGCTTGTGTGAGAATGGACTCTCCAATGACTCGGGGATGTCACCAGTGCCGCCTGTGGCCACACACACACACACACACACACACAATGTCCCTAAGTACAAGGGTCTCTCCTGAACTTAGACCTGGTAGAAAAGGAAAATATACCCACATCCAGAGTTTGTGCTGCCCCCCACCCACAACATCATCTTATTCTTGTTTCACATGCCTAAGTCCAGAGTAACCCAAACGGCCTTCCAGGCTCTAGGTTACAGAGGTGTTCCCTAGGAAACCAAGGAGTAGCGCTCACGTGAGAGCATACACGCACGTGTGCACGCGCGCGCGCGTACACACACACCAAAGTGACTGTGGCAGGTTCTTGCTCACGCAGTGATTTTTTTTTCCCCCCTGCTTTGCTCTACCCTCTTCCATCTCTCATGAACTTCTAGCCCAGGGCACCTAGTCAGATCCAGGCTGGAGGAACCAGGCCCCTGGGTCAAGTGCCCGGAGCCCTGGCCTCCGGTCTGAGGACCCGTTTTCTCTTGCTCATCTGATAGGAAGATGACTGACATCCAGAACATTTCGCTGGACAGCCCGGGGAGCATAGGGGCTGTGGCGGTGCCTGTGGTCTTTGCCCTCATCTTCCTGCTGGGCATGGTGGGCAACGGGCTGGTGTTGGCCGTGCTGCTACAGCCTGGCCCAAGCGCCTGGCATGAGCCGGGCAGTACCACAGATCTCTTCATCCTCAACCTGGCGGTGGCCGACCTCTGCTTCATCCTGTGCTGCGTGCCCTTCCAGGCGGCCATCTACACGCTGGATGCCTGGCTCTTCGGGGCTTTTGTGTGCAAGGCCGTGCACCTGCTCATCTACCTCACCATGTACGCCAGCAGCTTCACTCTGGCCGCCGTCTCCGTGGACAGGTGAGCTGTACCCTGGGCAGGCCGGACAGGGATCCAGATAGATTCTCATTGGTTAGTGGAGGAGAGACGCGGGACCCAAGGTTGGTGGGCATAAAAGGGAAGCCTCGGTGGTACCCGCCCTTTCCACCTCCACTGTGAACCTCCAGGGGACATTTCTGTGTCCTGAGTGTCGGCCCAGGCCTGGTATAAGGGTGAAGTGTACAGCAGCAAAAGAAACTCCAGGGCCTGGTGTGCCGGCGCGCACCTTTGATCCCAGCACTCCAGGGGCAGAGGTAGGAGGATCTCTGTGAGTTCGAGGCCAGCCTGGTCTACAAAGCGAGTTCCAGGGCAGCCAGGGCTACACCGAGAAACCCTGTCTCCAAAACCCAAAGAGAAACAAGAAACTCCCAATGCATTCTTCAGATGCTAAGTCCCCACACCTGGCCCACATGGCCCTCACATCGGCTTCCGGGGCTCGAAACTCCCTAACCGATGACCGTGGGCGAGTCACTTCTCTTTGGGGGCGGTGGGCCCTTGCTAGATGCCAGGCCAGGGGGGTGGGATGTTTGGAAGATGAAGGCAGGTCCGGGAGGGCGGGGCGCGCGGGAGGCCCCGCCCCCTCCGGCCCCGCCCCCTGACCGCGCCCCCTCCGGCCCCGCCCCCTGACCGCGCGCCCCCTCCGGCCCCCCGCAGGTACCTGGCGGTGCGGCACCCGCTGCGCTCGCGGGCCCTGCGCACCCCGCGCAACGCGCGCGCCGCCGTGGGGCTGGTGTGGCTGCTGGCGGCGCTCTTCTCGGCGCCCTACCTCAGCTACTACGGCACGGTGCGCTACGGCGCGCTCGAGCTCTGCGTGCCCGCCTGGGAGGACGCGCGGCGGCGCGCGCTCGACGTGGCCACCTTCGCCGCGGGCTACCTGCTGCCGGTGGCCGTGGTGAGCCTGGCCTACGGGCGCACGCTGCGCTTCCTGTGGGCCGCCGTGGGCCCCGCGGGCGCGGCGGCGGCCGAGGCGCGCCGACGGGCCACGGGCCGCGCGGGGCGCGCCATGCTGGCGGTGGCCGCGCTCTACGCGCTCTGCTGGGGCCCGCACCACGCGCTCATCCTCTGCTTCTGGTACGGCCGCTTCGCCTTCAGCCCGGCCACCTACGCCTGCCGCCTGGCCTCGCACTGCCTCGCCTACGCCAACTCCTGCCTCAACCCGCTCGTCTACTCGCTCGCCTCGCGCCACTTCCGCGCGCGCTTCCGCCGCCTGTGGCCCTGCGGCCGCCGCCGCCACCGCCACCACCACCGCGCCCATCGCGCCCTCCGTCGGGTCCGGCCGGCGTCTTCGGGGCCCGCCGGTTATCCCGGCGACGCCAGGCCTCGCGGGTGGAGCGTGGAACCCAGAGGGGATGCCCTGCGCGGCGGAGAGACCGGACTAGCCCTGACCGCCCGGGGACCGCACTAAACCCTGCCTGCTTGGATTCGGCCGGCCGGCTGTCAGTCTGTCCTCCTCCCTGGGTGGCACGGTGCCACCGAGGAGCGCCTAGAGAGAGCGTGGCAGGCAGCCTGGCCAGGCTCCACCGCAGAGCCGAGGCAGAGTTGCAGCTCTAGGCCAAGGGACAGCCGGGTGGTTAAAACTGGTCCACCCAACCAGACACAGTGTCCCCAAAAGCAGGCAGCCTCAGACCCTATCCAAAGCCGGTCTAGCAGGAGAACAGTCCATTCATTCACCCAGCTCACACCTGCCAGGCCCTGTTTTCTTCTACTACCTCTGACTGGCCCTTTTTGATCCCAAGTCCCGACCTAAGTGTTTTTGTTTGTTTTGTTTTGAGAGAGGGAGACAGAGGTAGAGACTGATTCAAGTAGTCTAGGCTGGCCTGGAACTGCCTACTGTAGCCAAGGATGACCTTGAACTCTTCATCTTCCTGCTTCTATGTCCCAAGTGCTGGAGTGACGGGCACCGCAGACCCCTGGCTTGTTCAAGCAGGGATTAGCAAGTATTTCCTTAGCTCTTAACTGTGTACCTCACAGAATGCTATAATTATCGAGACAGCTTAAGGCAGGGCAGATATGATTAACCTTATGTTACAGACGTACAGCGCAAGGATCAGAGAGTGCTTGGTAGAGGCTAGATCCAAATCCATGGCTATCTAACGGTTTTCACTCAGCGGCCTTTCTTCTCTTCCGCTGGTTTATTTTATCTTTTGTTTGTTTTTGAAGCCTTTGTGAATGGTAGGCAAGGGCTCTCCCGCTGAGCTGTGTTCCCAGCCTGGGTTTGCTCTTGGTTTACTTCTGACTTGCAGCTCTTCTGCTCCACACATCTGATTCCATGTTCTAGAAGCTTCAGAGCTCCCAGGCACCTTCCTTCAGAGTTCTGCTTGGCTCCTGAGGCAGTTCTGCGGTGGGCTCCCTGTAGTCATGCAGTCTTGGGGTCAGCTCCCTGGCCCAGACACCTTGCATTGTTCACTGAGCTCTTTGGTGTTCCTGGCTCAAAAGAGACACTGAACCTCCTTGCTTGGGCCCCAGCTGGCCTCTTAGAGGCTCCCCCTTCCCCCCTTCCCTTCTCCCCTCCCCACACACAGCTGAGAAAGTCTGTAGCTGTGGAAAAGACTAATTAACCAATAAATCAGTCTTGCTGGGTCCCAAGCTGCCTGCTTCTGCCCTGCCTTTCCAAATGTCAATACCGTTGATTAGTTTCGAGCCCTAACACACCTCCTGTCTGCTGCTGCATGGAGCACTCTGGGAAGGGCTCTCCCTGTCAGTGGGCAGCTGCTTGGTGGTCATTACGACCTGCCACCTGCTGCCAACAGACAGAGAAGTCAGAGTAGCAGGAGGGGGCTGAGATCAGCCAGGGAGGTAGTAACTGCTTCCAGGACTCAGTCAGGCCTCCACGCTGGGCCTAGTGTTTTCCCCAAAGATTCTGCCAAGGTTCCAGGCTCAGTGAGAAAGTTCCCTGAAGGCAGGGAGAGTGTTGTTGCCCCTGTGTGGCATCCATGGTGGCTGTCACTGGAAGGCAAGGGGCAGTGCTCCATTTCTTTGGGAACAGGGCGGCAGATAACATGACCAGACACAAGCACAAATGAGTAGCAGATGGTAGTATCATTTGAGTAAATGTGGAAGTACCCTAAGTATCAGCCCCTGAATGGAATATGGAACTCATACACTGGTATATCATTCCATATATAAATAGAAATATAAGCCACAGAAGACAGGCCTTGAAAATAGGCAATGAGACATATATTGTATACCTCTGTTTACATGAAGTTCCTGGAATCAGCAAATTTACTAAGACAAAACCCAACTTGCTGTTTGCTTAGGTCTGGGGGTGTCGGGGAGAATGGGATGAGAATGCTAATAGGTGCTGAGTTTCTTCTGGGGTTGAAGGCCCTAAAACTAGATCAGTAGGGCTCAGTTGGGAGAGTGCTTGCTTGCTCGGTGTGCAGAAAGCTCTGGGTGCAATCAAGCTTTGAGTTCAATCCCCAGAAGGTGGTAGCCAACTCGGGACTGTAATCTAAGCACTTGGGAAATGGATGCGGGAGAATCACAAGTTTGCAATCAGTGGGCCAGATGTGGTGGTGCATGTCTTTAATCCTAGCACAGGGGAGGCATGCAGCTCCCCTTTGTGATTTTTGAGGCTGACTTGGTCTACATAGTGAGTTCCAGGCCAACTAGGGTGTAGTAACAACCTGTCTCAAAAAAAAAAAAAAAAAAAAAAGAAAGAAAGAAAGAAAAGAAAAAGGATTGTCCTTGACTATGTATCAAGTTCAAAGCCAGCATGAGACCCCCATCTCCAAAAAAAAGAAAAAGTGGGAGGGAGCCGGCAGAGAAGATGACTCACCAGACAAAGGGGCCTGCTGCCAAGCCTGAGAACTTGAGTTTGATTTCCCAGAACCCACATGGTGGAAAGAGAGAATCCATTCCTACCAGTTGTCCTGACCTTCACGTGTGTGGTGGCATGTTTAAACATGAACACATTCTCCCCACGCATACACTCATACAGATAGATAACGCTGTTAAAGCAAAAATAAGTGGGATGTTATGGTTGCACAGCTTTAATTCCATCACTCAGGAGACAGAGGTAAGCAGATCCAATGTGAGTTTGAAGCTAGCGTGGTCTACGGAGCAAGTACCAGGCTAGCCTGGGCTATACGGAGAGATCCTGCCTCGAAAGGCAAAAGTAAAATACAGGTAGATCATCACAATGCTGGGCCACCATGGGACACGCCGACACCATTAAAGTGTGCAGATAAAGTGGGTGTAATTCACATGTAAATCATATTTCAATCAGTACATTTGGAATACAAAACTAAGGTTGGTCTGGGACCCAACTAGACCCAGGGGCCATTTTCAGGGCAATCTAGCAACTTTGAGTAAATACAGGAAGGGCGGCTGAGAAAGCTGGCCGACAGTACACCCCTGCAGAATAGGAATGGAGACGGGAAACCCCCAAGCTGGCCTAGAGGAAGCGAGTCTAGCCACCCAGTAGTTCTCTGTAGGTCCAGGCAGGTGACCCAACTCGACCTTTGTGAACCAGAGAAGATGATGGTCTCTGAGACCCTTCACAGTGGCCCGAGACTCCGCTCAACTGGTAGAGGACCACTGGACAGCCAGACCCCTCGGGGGCTTACGGAAACCTCCTGCTTTTGAAGCAGGACTCTGGCTCAGTGCAGCCACCCAGGGGCCTGTGGACTGACTAAGGGGAGCCCTGGAAGCTTGGCACAGTGTAGGCAGGCCGTGGGTGGATACTTGTATGTGATGCAGGACAAGGTACCAGGGAAGAGAAGGTCGGTCCCCGCCCTTCTTTTCTTTAGCCACAAAACATCAACCGCAAGCCTGGCTTTAAGAGAAACCAGAGGTGGCCCGAGTTCATCCGGGCTCTGTCAGCTGGGAGCCTGGCTAGAGAGCTAACTCCAAGAAAAGGAAAAGCACAGTGACATGAAGAGTCTGGTGCGATAGACCTGTTGCTGGGAAATCACAAGTTCAATGCCTACCTAGGCTATAGAGTGAGTTCAAGGCCAGCCTGGGCAACTTAGTGAGACCTGTCTCAAAAAGTAAAGAGAGAGCTAGGGATATAGCTCAGTGGTAGAGTGCTTGCTTAGTATGCATAAAGCCCTGAGTTCAATTCCCAGTAGTGCCAGAAAGAGAAAGAGGCCCTAACAGAAGAACACACTGACCTGAAATGACCCAGAGAGGAAAGTTGAACGATCCCTGAACAGTGCAAACGAGAATTCCAGAGAGAACCTCTGTGAGTGTGTCTGTGCATGTCCATTTGTGTGTGCGTGGTGTGTAAGCCCGAGGTCCAAACTGGGTCTCTTCCTGAACTGATCTCTACCTTATTTTCTCTCACTGAATCTGAAGCTCCCTAATTTGGCCAGAAAATCCTTGAGCTCCTCCTGTCCCAGCTTCCTCAGCCAGCGCTAGGATTACATGGCTTTTGTTTCCTTTTGTTGAGGTGGGGCCTCACTATGTAGCCCTGACCAGCCTGGAATTCACAGAGATCTGGCCTGCCTCTGCCTCTGCCTCTGCCTCTAGAATGCTGGGGTTATAGGCGTGTGCCGGCCAGCTGTGGCTTTTTTTTTTTTTTTTTTTTTTTTTTTTTTTTTTTTTGGTTTTTCCAGACAGGGTTTCTCTGTGTAGGTTTGGAGCCTGTCCTGGAACTTTCTCTGTAGCCCAGGCTGGTCTCGAACTCACAGAGATCTGCCTGCCTCTGCCTCCCGAGTGCTGGGATTAAAGGCGTGCATCACCACCACCCGGCCAGCTGTGGCTTTTTACCTGGGTAGCTGGAGACCAAACTCAGGTCCCCTGGCTTGCAAACCTGAGCTATCTCCTGGGCCTGCTGTGTATCCTGGATTACCTGGTGTACTTACTATGTAGCCCAGGTTGGCCCCAAAGTCACAGCATTTCCCCTGCCTCAGCCTCCTGAGTACTAGGTTGCAAGCATGCATCACCGTGCCTGGCTCCTGAGGTGACATGTAAAGAAGCACTTTTTTTTTCCTGAAGGAAGGCAACCCACAAGAGGCAGGGGTGAGGAGCCGAAAGCAAGCTTACACAGCTCCCGTGGGAGGGGTGGGTAAGCCTAGTGGGGACAGCAGTAAATTCATCTCTTGGGCAGACCAGGATGGGCAAACCATGGTTTCCCGGAGGGAAGAGGTGGAGAAGTTGGGCTCCCTCTGAGGCATTACTCAGAAAGCCCCAGGGTTGTGTTCACAGGCTGGGAGCCCAGTGGGGTAAGCCCTCAAGGCCTGGACCAGAGCTGGAAAATGGTTTCTGCAGAAACAGGACAGGAAAATTGATGGCCTGCTGCTAGGTTTGGGCTTGGCTTCCAGGATTCAAGGGTTTGTTTCAGGGAATAATGATGTACTCGGAAGAGCAGGTGGTTGCAATGATTTGTTAGGAGAGAACCGTGTGTCCTGTGGAGCCCAAGGCAGGCAGTGGGGGCTGGAGTGGAGGCTGAGTGAGACCAGGATGCTGCCCTCAGAGCCCAGGAGAAGTCACCTGACCCAAGGCCCCAGCAAAACTCAGGCCAAGGCTGGGGTAGTCTCAGTGGGACGAAGGTCTTCCTAGCTGGAGCAAGGTTTAGATTCTGCAACCCTTGCTTTCTAATTGATGAAAAATCTTTTTTCTTTTTTTTTTTTTTCGAGACATGGCTTCACTGTGTAGACCAGGCTGGCCTTGAACTCACAGAGACCCACTTGCTTCTGTCTCCTGAGTGCTGGGATGAAAGGCCTATACCACCATGCCCAGCTGGTGCAAAACTCCTAAGGAGCGGTGTGTATTCACTCACATGTGAGTACCTGTCAGGCACAGCAGGGAAGACAGCTGGGACTGTGGAGCCCAGAGAAGAGCCCATCATCACAGTGTGGACTCCCAGAAAAGACTTCCTGGAGAAGCTGTGCCCAAGGCCACTCATTAAATGTGCATTCACTGTGGCCCAAAGAGGAAGGCCTGAAAGACCATTTGTAGGGGCTACTGACGGCAGGGGCCTGCGATGGCGCGGGATCCCCTCAGGACAGGACGCCAAGGTGGTGGGGACATTGTGAAGAAGGCTCTAGGTTGCATCTGGACTGGAGACTGGACCCCTCCTGAGGGCAATGAGGGGCTCTTGCTCTGGTTCTGAAACCAGAGTGATTCCATGAGGTATCAGGAGCTTTCTGTCGCTTTCTGTGGTGTTGTGTGGTGGAAGAACCAAGAAAGACGGGGGGGGGGGGGGGGGGGGGGGCAGGGACACCGGTCAGGCTGGCGAAAATCCAGAGAGCCGAAGAGGGCCAGGACAAAGACACTGGGCCGGGGCCGGGGGCGGGGGTGGGTGGTGGGTGGGATTCAAACAGCGAATCACGTGGGAAGTACAATTGTCAGGACTGATGACCGTTGAGGAAGAAGAAAGAGGTACCTCGGATGACACCCAGGCTTCTAGCTTGAACCCTGGGGTGGCAGTGGGGACACCTAAAGGGACAGATTCAGGGGAAGGTGATGAGCTGGGTGGAGACATATTAAAGGGAGGGATCTAGGTGGGGCGGGCTGCGGGGTCCTCAGGGAAATGGAGTACTACGCCTGCCACGTTTTATTTAGTTCTTGTGCTTGGCTCTGGAACTTACGCCTCATCTGCTTTAGTTGGAAGGTGAAGAGGGTGAGACCAGGAAGGCTGAGTAACTTGCCCTAGACCACAGAGCTCAGGTTTGTTTGGTTTCATGTAGTCATAGAAGTGGCGAGAGGGAGTGATGGGGGTGGGTGAACTAGAAGGTGGCCTCGCTGTGCTCAACCCCATGCCACTCCCACTACAGGGCTGCCTGACCCTGGCTAAGTGAGAGCTTTGGCACAGCCCTACTCACCAGCCCCCCCTCCTGCTTTGGGCTGGCAGGAACAGCATCATCTATCAACTTCGAGGTGTGGACCAAGGGAAATAAACACCAATTAACCACCCCAGCTTTCCTATTAATGAACATCGCTTCCTGACGCTGGGCTCATTTGTGGATTTCTGGCTGCAAGATGATGTGAGGCCAGGAGGCCAGGCTGAGGGCTGTTGAAGAGGTTTAGACTGATTGTGGAGACATCTGCTTGGCAGCAAGCTAAGTGGCCTGTGTAGGGGTGAGGCTGGAATTGGAAGGATGGTTCCAGGACCCGGTGGATGGGGGTACCTGTGGGTGCAGAGGCTCCCTCCACATCTGGGGTTCTGTGTAACCGTTGTGGAGCTAGGGCAGGCACTGACCTCAGCTGCTGGGACAACCCGGAGAACCATGTAGCGCAGGGGGAAGGGATGGGCGTTAGACTCTATTGGGTTTGAATCCCAGCTGCTATACTTCACGGCTGTGAGGCCTCTGGGTAAAGCTGGGCCGTTTGAGCTGGCCTCCCTCCAAGGCACTAAGGTCTTATCCAGAAGTACCTCCTAGGGGCCCTTCCTAGCCAAATCCACTTTCCTGTCTAGCCAACCTCTCACCCTTTGGTGTCCCCTCCCCAAAGATCAGCCAGGACTACCTAGGCTCCTGACCAGCCCCATTACCTCTGACCATTGTTTTAGTATCAGGTGTGTGTCTTATCCACCCAGCACACTCTACTGTGAGCTCGGCAAGGAAAGAGTCGGACCCCTGCTTCTGAGAACATTGACTACTCACAGAAGGCGGCATTCACTCAGTATGGCCCATCCTACCAACCGCATCCTAGGAGTACTACAGACATGGGGATTTTGGAAGCCAGGTGGGGGTGGAGAATGCTAGACTAGATGCTGACACTTTGCTGATTTCAAGCAAATCTCCTTCTGTCTAAGCCTCAGTTTCCCACATCACCACATCAGTAGAATAAGGGAATACACACACACACACACACACACACACACACACACACACACACACACACACACACAGGCATGGTAGAATCAGCATGAGTTTGAGGTGGATCTGGCTGCCTGGGTGGGGGCTCTGGCAAATCTGTTTGGTCAGGTGTGGGCAGCAGCAAGAGCAGGCCCACCTGGAACATGTGAACATGTGTGGTCCGAGAAAGTGCTCAGTATGGATTGTTCATGCTCGGAAGGAAGCAGTCAGGACCAGGTGAAAGCAAGATCCTTCCCTCCCCCTTCCCCCTTCCCTGCTCTGCCCACTGCACCCTCCCGCAGTCAGTGGCTTTCAGGCAGCCAGCTCCAGAGCCAACCCCGAGGACTACTTCCGCTGAGTTCTTTCCTGCCGCTGCCCAGTCCATCGCCCAGGGCCCACTTGTGTGTTCCTGACTCACTCCAGTGTCTGGGCCGACTCCCTCTGGTTGGCTCCTCAGACTGATTCAGGGTTATAGGAAATATTCTGGCTGGAAATGGGACAAAGCAGGTTGCCTGGCAGTTGGTCCAGTGTTTGATGATTAACCTAGAAGCCCCCTTCCTGCACCAAGCCCTCCCTTCTCTGTCTGCATGGCCACAGAAGGAGCTAGTAACAGACACTGTGCTAAGGCCAAGGGTGCTCTTGGGGCCTAACCTGCAGTAACAGGGTGCAGGATGCCATCCTTCCTGGAGGCCTAGGCTTCGGGAATATTAGTCCCTGTGTCCTACTGTCTTAGAAATTCTGGGTCACCTCAGGACAATTTGAAGTTCCAACACACCCCACTCTTCAAATTCAAAGCAGCAGCTTGGGGCAAGGTGTCCTTGGCATGCCCAGGCAGCCCCAGAAGACCCTGGCAGCTTTCACGAATCTGTTCCCAGGGCACCAAAGCTGGCGTTCCAATTTCGCTTAATGTAGATTTTTCTTCAGGATGCCAGGGCGCACTCCACACAAACCTTACTCCATTCTGACGTTCTTGTCCCTCCCCTAACAGCCAGAGGGCCGGTTACCATGCCTTAACTCTTTCCTGGTGGTCGAGGGTGAGGAGGCCCAAGGATGCAAGGCCTGAGGGGGGCGGGGTCTCCAACCTGCCCCAGGTAATGGCTTTGGCCCCAGCGAAGCCCCAAGAAGAGAGCAAGATCAGGTGAACCCCTGGGCCCCAAGAAGTGAAGGTCACCCAGGCAGAGGAGAAAGCCTGGCCCCCCACACAGCTCCTCCTGCCCCTCAGCAGGGACGGCAGCTGCTCCTCCTCAGTCTTGGGGCTGCTGCAGCACTTTGCCCTCCCAACCCTGCCAACGCGGGGGACTTTGGGCTTCCTTCCCCCTCCACATGGGGGCTGGGGGGTTGAAATCCCATCCAGTTCCTCCTCCAGGGTCTGGGGATGGCTGAGTTTCCACTCGGTACGGAGCTGGGATCTGAAGATGGACTCTCTTCTGCCAGTAGCCAGGGCTTCCAGCTTGTCGAGAGAAAATGGGGCAATGCCGGGCCAGACACGGACTGAGTTTAGCAGCCAGTGGCCGATCCCTATCTGAGGGGCACCTACTATGTAAGGATCCCCCACCCAGAGTCATCTCCCTCAGGACAGGGTAGGGCACTGTACAGCGGACCTAAGAGACCTCTGCAATGAGTCTGAGTCCCTGCTACTTCCTCAGTTCCTGCTGTCACTACAAGAAGCCACCACTAAAAGAAACAGCTTAAACAGCAGATTTATTCTCACAGTTCTGGAGGCTAGAAACTAAACCGTGTCCCACTGAGCTCAATCCCGTCTCAGCAGAGCCAGGCCCTGCAGGGGGTTCAGAGGGTGATCCATCTGCAGTCCTTCCCCAGCTCCTGGTTTCCTCCTCCACTTCTCACACCCATGTGGCAGCAGTCATCTCCCGCCTCCCTCCCACAGGGTACCCGGATGAGACCCCGGCCACCTAGATGATCCAGGATCCTCTCTCCTCTAGAGACCTCTGGTGATATGTCTGTGCAGACTCCTGCCACACCAGCCCAGGCCTCGAGGTTCCTGGGATGAGGACCTGGGCACACGGACCACTGTCTGTCTCTGACAACTGGGCTGCAAAATGGATCCCCATCCGTAGTGTTTCAGCGACTGGGAGGGAAGGAACCGGAGACCTTTCTTTGGGCTAAACAGGGTCCCTAACCTTATGAAGGCCTAGGCATCAGCAATGTCCCTCCTCTGCTCAGAGACACCCATGCAGTGCAGTGTGTCCTTGAAAGTCAGGGGCAGGGCTAAACTTCAGTGCTGGTGTGAGGGGCAGGGCCAGCTTGGAGACCCACAGCAGCCAGGGGGGCCTCGGCATGCCTACCCAAAGCCAGATGACGGCAATAAGTCCGTGGCTAGGAAGAAATAGGGCTCTGGGGCTTGCTGAGGCCACAGGGAGGCCACAGGAGTGGTGTCGGCTAGGACAGCACACGTGGGCCTAGAGTATGGCTACAGAGGCTGGCATTATGCAGCGGGAGCTGGGGCTGTGGTCCTGGCCCAGAGAGATGATGCAGACTGTCTGGAAGCAGCTCTGCCCTCAGCATCTAAGGGCAAGGGCAAGGTGGAATTCCGGAGTCCCCTGAGCTTTCCCTGCACCGAGAGCGGAGGACAGAGGGTGCTGGCAAAGCATGGGACCTTCCTTGCTACCTCTTCTCCATGCTCTGCATCTGCAGACTGAGGGAGGTGAAGCTGGCCAAGAGGTCTGTCACTTCATCCACCTGCAGGGAGAAACCCAGGCAGATACCGGGGGATCACCATGGAACACAGGCAGTGCCCCTCTTCAGGGCATACAAATGCTTCCCCCATCTTGGTGTTTCAGTGACTAGGATGGGGGTTCGAGACTTCTGTGTTGGGCTCAGCAGAGTCTGTCCTTGACCAGTGAAGGCCTAGGTGTCACCAACCCTTTTGACTATGGGTTCATCCTGGGCATCAGGTAGTCTGGGACTGCCCCCCCACCCCCACCCCGAGAGCAGGGACATGAGCACACACCAGCCACCACAGCTTCCAGGAAGTGGACAGAAGCTGTGAGGGCCACGGTGGTGGTGACACCCCAGGTCCTGTGGCTACAGCTCACCTGCTCTTTGGTACTTGTCATCTGGAGACGGGTACAGAGGTCATCCAGCCGTTCCCGCTGTTCATGCCGCCCCAGGCGCTCCAGGTACTCCCGTAGCATGTGGATGATCTGGAAGGAGATGGCGAGTTGAGCCGCTGGCTAGAAGGCAGGCACAGGCCCAACTTGCCACCATTAGCATAATGGAGCTGGGATGTTGGGGGTCAGTGAGATCAGGAGCCCTAAGCCAGAGGCAGGAGGTCTGGTGAGCATGGTACCCATCCAGGTAGAAATCGCTCACCTGCTTCACCTCCAGCCGGACGGCCTCCAGGCACTGGGAATGGCCCTCCTGTAGGATGTTCAGCTTTGACTTGGCCAGGTGTAGGGGCGTGCGGCCAGCTCTGTCTAGGGCATCCACACGGGCCCCTGTGGGAACAGGCAGATGGAAGCATGCTGGGGATGAGACTAAGAGAAAGGCGGGAAGAGGGGACGGGGCCACATACCTCCTCGAAGCAGTGTGGTGATGACAGGCACATGGTTGGTGCACGCCGCTGCGAAACAAGAGAGACTGAAGAATCACGAGTGTGGAGAACAGGGAAGAGAAGCTGTGTCTGGGTGTGCCTGGGCCACATTACTCCTGAGACAGTATCACCAAGGCAGTGTGCCCTATTGGGCAGGACTCAGGTCAAGTCCCATTTTCTCCCTGTACAGCTGGGGAAACTGAGGCCCAGAGATAGGACTCACTATAATCGATGGTGTGAGTCAACAGCAAGGCTGTGACAGCCAAAGAGCTCACAACCCACTTCCTAGCAGAGGAGCTGCAGGCAGTCCAGGCTGCCAAGTGCACAGCCAACTGTGAATGGCTGGTCTGTGGGACACAGGCTGTAGGGAACGCACACTTGTGTTTCAGGCCCTGCCAGGATGCTAGGAGATACTTCCGGGAGTCTGCAGAACCCTAGGCTTTACGTCTCCGAAGTCCACCTGGCAGTGGCTTTCGAGGACTTACCCAGGTGCAGTGGTGTGTTGCCCAAGCCATCCTGTTGGTTGGGGTCAGCCCCATGGTCCAGGAGAAGCCGCACTGAAGACAGAAAGAGCCACGATGTACTGTTAGAGGTCCAGCAACTGAACCTCGCCCTGGAGTGCAGAGTGCGGGATCCAGACACGGTTCCCCATGCTGCTGCATGCACTCAATTACTTATGTGATCTACAGGGTTTATGTGTAGGACCCCAAGGGTCCGGAACCAAGGACTCAGGGAGACTCTCTTGGCCTCTCGGTCCTATCCGACAGAGGGAAGTACCCGGGAAGGCTCCTGAAGATATTTCCTATTCCCTCTACAGCAGCACGCTGCACTGAGTGAGGCCATAGATGACGCTGTGCTCCATGAACAGTCTCCCCTCTTCAGCAGCCCTGGGCCACCTCATGTTGCCAGGGCTTGCCAATCATCCAGCTGGAATCACTGGAGGGCCAGGCTGAGTCTCATAAAAGAACACAAGCTAATTCCAGAGGGATTGGTCATAGATGAAATGTGAACAGTAACACTGTCACATCTCTAGAAGGAAACAGGAGACTATCTTTGTGGGGAAGGTGAAGATTTCGTGAAGAGTTACACACAGAAAAACCCACCAACCATAGGAAAGGAGCAACCAGCGCACTGTAGCTGGGCCTGGTGGCTTAGGTCTGTGATTCTAGCTACCCAGGGGTCTGGGGCTGGAGGCTCTCAGGTTCAAGGCCTACCTGGTTTGTAGCATGAGCTCAAGACCAGCCTAGACAACTTACTAAATCCGTCTCAAACCAAAAAGTAAAAAGAAGCCGGGCGGTGGTGGCGCACGCCTTTAATCCCAGCACTCGGGAGGCAGAGCCAGGCGGATCTCTGTGAGTTCGAGGCCAGCCTGGGCTACCAAGTGAGTTCCAGGACAGGCGCAAAGCTACACAGAGAAACCCTGCTCGAAAAACCAAAAAAAAAAAAAAAAAAAGTAAAAAGAGGGCTGGAATATAGCTTAGTGGTGGACCACTTGCCAACACGAGTGAAGACCTTGGGTTTGATCCCAGGACCACAAAAGGAAAAAAAAAAAGCAAGCTGGCCCAAGGTGTGGCAGTGTACACCTGTAATGCGAGCACTCGGAGACAGGAGGAGGAGGTCGGTGGTCATTCTCGGCAACACAGCAAGTCTAAGGCCAGCCTGGACCACACGGACCCTGTTACACACACACACACACACACACACACACACACACACACACACACTTCATTAACAAGCATTAACAAGCACTTCTGTTTATTAAATGACTATTCACCAAGGCATAGTGGCACACATATCTGTCATCCCAGCACTTGAGGACTCCTGTCACAAGTCTTCCTTGTCCCACAGCCCGGGTCCCCCTGAGGCATGCAGACAGCAATTCCTCCCCCATTCCACTCACTGGCCTTGACCAGTTCCTGTCGCTTCCCCGGGACTCACCAATCTGGTCATTGCCATTGCAGGAGGCAAAATGGAGGGCCGTGCGGCCCTTGTCGTCAGCGGCGCAGGGATCTGTGCCGTCTTCCAGCAGCTGCTGCACTGACCACCAAGATGGCGGAGGAGGAGAGAGAGAAAGCAGTAGCGTTAGCTATGCTACAGTCCCTAGGGATGGCCAGTGATGCTCCAGGCCCCTCCAGATGAACCATTCATAATTCACAGGAAAGTTGGTCCCTCCTAGATGCCGGCCCCACGGGGACTACTGGCCCCCAGGGGCAGCTGTTACCTTCCTGGCCGTGGATTCTGTTTAACCGATGTGTCTAGGCATCAGCTAGAACATCAGAAGAGGCTCCTGATGTTTATGGTAGGCATTACAGAGTCACAGTAATTCTGGCATAGGTCGTGGCCCCATCCTCTGTCTCTGCTAGGATACATATCCGTTCCAGCTGGACACAGCTGCCCAAGCTACTGGCTGGTACTTGGTTAAGAGGTAGCACTTGGAAGGGACCGGGGCACAAGCCCCAGGGACACACAGAGTCCCAGGCTAAGCGAAACAAGAAAGGAGTACACAGCCACCATCATGAGGCGGTGGCAGGAGCTGGGATGAGCACAGGCCTGGAGGCCTGGTCTTCACAGCATCATCAGAAATGGGCTTCATCTCTGCCCTGACATCTGCAGAGCCGCTGTGAGGGGGATAATGGATGTGCTATTGCTTCTGACAGTGCGGGGCCCTGAAAAGGGGGAGACATTATGTACTAATGACCATGTCCAGCACAAGTGGGGAAAATTGCTGCCAGTCATTTTAGAGTCTGACATTTTAGTCTCTTTTCCCCAGCAGCACCCTCAAGGATATGAGTCCTTCCAGCCAAAGTCCAAACTGCTTCCTGTCCATGCAGCTCTCCCCAGCTGAGTCAGCCTCTCTTCTCCCACAATTCTCCATTTCCTGTTCATCCTGTTCTTTAGCAGCAGGAGACTGTCCATTCTAGAATAGTGCTCACTGGACAGTGTACTCAGAATTCTGGCCAGGAGTCGGCCTGACAATAGCCATGCAAGGGGTCACAAACACTTCCCAGACCAGGACACTTCAGCCCAGTGACACATAAGGCTCAGAGGCCACAGTGACCCAGGTGACAAGAGGCAAAGCAGGCCGCAAACCTGCTGTGATTTGTATTCCTGCCTGGATTTGTTTTGGTTTTCAGTTCTTGGAGACAGGGTTTCAGTGTCTATAGCCCTAGCTGTCCAGGAACTCACTCTGTAGACGAGGTAGCCTCGAACTCACAGAGATCCACCTGCCTCTGCCTCCTGAGTGCTGGGATTAAAGCCGTGGGCCACCACTGCCCAGCTCCATCTGGGTTTTGAACTGGCGTCACTTTATACTCTTCCTCCTCAGCTATGTTACAAGTTTTAGTCATTGGTATGAAGCATAGTGTCCCTTAAGTGCGCAGTTAGTGTTCCTGGCTGTCTGTCTGGCTGTCATGTCACACTCCTGCAACCATAGCACTCTGGAGACAGGAGATTCACAAGTTCAAGACCAAACTGAAAGACATCAGCCCTAACCCTATTCTCTTGCCACACCCTAGAGAGTTTTTTTTTTAAAGTGCCTGGGTGTGCAGGAAGGCTCAGTAGGTCAAGGCACCAACCCTGATGCCCTGAGTTCAATCACAGAAACCCACAAGGTGGAAGGAGGGAACAAGTACCCCTAAGTTGTACTCTGACATCTACAAGCACACACATGCTCCTCCAAATAATAACGTTAAAAAATAATGTCTATTATCTTCCATTGCAAAACTTTCTAAGTTGATGCTCAAATATCCTCAAACATTTAATTTCATGGAAAACAGACCAAAGTGAGAAGTGGACAGACCTTCCAGGTTCTGGGCCTACTGACTACTGCTGAGCCAAAGGCAAGGGAACCCATCTGGAAGCAGGTCCCTGAGGTAACTGTCCCTCTCCCATGCCTGCTGTAAGGGGGCTCCTATAACCATGGCCCTTCATCAGTGTTCACATCTCACCTGTTTCTCACAGCATCCCACCACCAAAGCAGAATGCCGTACTCTGGAAGTACGTAGAATAATGGCCCTCAAATTTTGTGGCTATGTTACCTTCAAGGCAAAAGTAATTTTTATAGATCTGCCTAAGGCTAAAGACTCAAGATAAGAAGACAATGCTGGATTATCCAGGCCCAATGGAAATGAATGAATCCTTAAAACCAGAGGACCTTTTCCTTTTTTCTTTTTCTTTTTTTTTTTTTCCTTTGGTTTTTCAAGACAGGGTTTCTCTGTAGCTTTGGAGCCTGTCCTGGATCTCACTCTGTAGACCAGGCTGTCCTCAAACTCACACAGATCCACCTGCCTCTGCCTCCCAAGTGCTGGGATTAAAGGCGTACACCACCACAGCCCGGCTAGAGGACCTTTTCTTACTTCAAAAACTAGAGATGGCAAGATAGGACTCAGCCCACTGTTGCGGGCTTTGTAGGTAAGAAACATGGCAACTTGGGAACTGCCAAACAAAGAGAAACAGATTCTTCCCATGACCCTCCGGAAAGAAATGCAGTCTGGAAGACACCTGGAGTTTTAGCCTGGCCAGGAAACCTGGGTTGGATGTGTGACCTACAGAACTGTCCATGATACTTGTGTTGTTGAAAACTGACTGTGGGTCATTTGTTGAGGCTGCTTGGATGGTGAATCCTAACTTGATCAGAGAAGTAACCAGGAGATCACATGTCAGTGTGAACCTATGAGGGCACTCTCAAGAGAAGATTCAGGAAGGAGGGAATTCCCACCCTGAGCGTGGGCAGCACCATTCCATATGCTGCGGGTCCAGAAGGACAGGACAGGGAAAAGGAGGGAGCCTGAGAGCACACGCATGCTCTCTCTGCTTCCTGACACAGTGACACTGACCTCTCCTCTGTCACGCCCACCCCACAGCAATGGCCAATGCAAATTTGCTTTGTTTTTCTTTTTCATTAATTTATCTTTTTTGTTTGTTGCGTATGTAGGGTATATGTTCAAGGTGTGTGTAAGTGCATGTGCCTATGTGTCTGCATGCAGGGACCAGAAGAGGGCATCAGGGGCCTTCTGTCACTCGCCACCGTATTTTATGACACAAGGTCTCAGTGAACCTGAAGCTTCCTGCTTCAGTTTGGATGGCTGGCCACCAAGTTCCTAGGATCCACCTGTCTCCAACCCCCTGATGCTGGGGTTACAGACACATGGAGCCATGCCTGATTTTCTCACACGGGTCCTGGGGATTTGAACTCAGGTCCTCTTGTTTTTACAGCAAATGCTCTTTTGCCACGGAGCCAAGCCTATTATTTTCCTCTTCCTCTGTCCCCCAGGCTGTTTTAGAACTTGCTGTGTAGACCAGACTGGCCTTAATTCGTCATCCACCTACCCCTGCCTCCTGAGGGCTGGGATTAAGGGCATCCCCCACCACACTGAGGTGTGAATGGAGTAAATGATCTGAGAACTAAAAGATCTGAAATCATGAGCCAAAATCAATCTCCTTCCTTGTCACCGTGACAGTCTGACAATACAGCAGCCATAGTAAACCGACACAGCCTTCCCCCACACCCTACCCCCACCCCCAAGACATGGCAGGTATCAGCAGCAATAGCAGTAGTGGTAGTAGTAGTACTATTGGTCCTAGAAGCTGTCCTTGTACCTCTGATGCTCTACCTCAGTTAGGGAATGCCCAGAAGCAGCAACAGAAAGACAGTTGCAGTGTCCTACAGGGAGCCCCACCCATGCTTGTCAGACGCCCTGTCAGTAACAGGTCTGAGGACCAGTTACTGGACAGCCAGGAGTGCCAGATGATCACCCGGCAGTCAAGGCGGAGTGTTCACTCCTGGGAGCCAAAAGTTCCAAAGTGGGCACTTGCTCTTTGCTGAGGGCTTTGCTGAATCCAGGGGGGATAAAAACAAAGAAAACAGGCATGGTCCCTAGCATCAGGATGCACACAGGGTGATGAGCACTGGGACACCAGAGACGCTGGGTAACAGAGGAGCCTGGTGGGGAGTACCCACACCTTACTTCTGTTTTGCACAGTGACTTCAGAGTCAGGGAGTAAATACAGCGAGCATGCTCCAAGGAATGAGGGTGAGCTGGCAGACTGCTCGGGTATGGAGTACTTGGCTTTTTCCTTCCCCATCAGTCCTTAGGTCCCACTGTGCACACTCACCTGTTTCTACATCATTGGCATTGGCCGAGTCCCTCAGCCTCTTCAGAGCTACAAAGACAGAAGAAACAAGTTAAGAAAAAAAAAAAAAGGACCAGAAGAGAACAGAAGGCGCACGCTTCACAGCTCTCCCTGGTAGTCCACCCTTCGGTCACAGCAGCACAGAAAGGCAAAGGTGCTGGGGTAGAAACCACCAGACTGGGAACAAGGAGAACCTGGAACTGGGCCACAGTTGGAGGGGAGACCAGTTTCTGTAACAAAGCTGACTTCTGGAGCCAGATCTAATTTCTGCCACTTGTGGTAGCTGGCAACCTTGAGCAAGCCAGTTTCTTACCCTGGGCATTGGCCCATCATCTATAAAGCAAGGCTAAGCTGTTCTGCCAGCTCTTAAGTTGTTACAAAGAAAACTGAGATAATCTGTTTTTTTTTTTGGTTTTTCGAGACAGAGTTTCTCTGTGTAGCTTTGCGCCTTTCCTGGATCTCGAGCTGTAGCCCAGGCTGGCCTCGAACTCACAGAGATCCGCCTGCCTCTGCCTCCCGAGTGCTGGGATTAAAGGCGTGCGCCACCACCGCCCGGCAGAGATAATCTTTTCTTAAAGAGAAAGAATGAGAGGGCTTATTTAGTCCTTTGTGAGCTAATTGCACTCCACCTTTTATTGTTCTACTCCTTCCTAAATGGATTACCAAACTTGCTAATTCCTAAGCAGAAACATCCCTCTTTTCACTGACATTGCCTCTACTTTAGAACTAACAGAAACTACCTTTGCTGTCAGAGAATGGTCCGAAAAAACTGCAGACTAGCTGTAACAATTGCATCCATCCATATGCCACTTTTTTGTTTCTATAGCACTTTGAAATTCTCTTTTAACCTTCTCTGAGACAGGGTTTCTCTGTGTAGCCCTGGCTGTCCTCGAACTCACTCTGTAGACCAGGCTGGCCTCAAATTCAGAGATCTGCCTGCCTTTGCCTTCTGAGTGCTGGGACTAAAGGCGTGCACTACCATTGCCCGGCCCTCTTTTGATCTTTATAACACTAACACACACATCAGGTCAAATGGTGGTAGTCTGAAAAGGGACCTTAAAACTTTCATTCTTAATCCTCCTGCACCCCATTTTCCTTTACACCCACAAACGGTAGAAAACAATATATCAGACATACGAGGGCAGTCTGGCTGACCTGGGTTGGAATACTGGTACAGTCTTTTTTCTATGTGACTTGAAATCAGAATGTCCAAGTGGTAATAACTGGACTTGATATCGATAATATGTAGGAGTTAGGGATGCTGAAAAGGATTAGTGGGGAAAGATGCTTGCTTCAAAACCTGACCTGAGTGCAATCGCCAGGATTCACACTGTGGACCTAGAACTTGCTACTTCGACCAAGCTAGCCTTGAACTCACAGACATCTTCCTGCCTCTGCCTCCTGAGGATTACAGGTGTGCACTACAGCACCTGGCTGATTTTCTTGTTTACAGTAAATTCTGTACAGGTCATCATTTCCCATGGGTCACAATATATCTCCGAAAGGATTATAAAAGGTTGTATTTCAAACAAGTGTTTGGCCCATCACAAAGGTAGACTACACGTTCAGAACCTTCCCTAACTGATAACACCCCAGTAAAGTTGGCAGTGTACCCATTCTACAAATAGGAAACCGAGGCCACAAGTGTCTGTAGGTTGTGTAAGGGCCACGTGTGGAGCAGTCTGATTCAGATCTGTGCATCCACACAAGTTGGTATAGCGTGGCCACAGGCTCTGGGCTCCCTTCTCTAATAATGAAAATATTCTCCACTGTCCCACATTATTGTCTACTTACAACCACCCCCGAGAGTGGAAAGTTTTCATTCGGTGATGTCCAAGTGGCCAAAGCCACGGTCCTCGGCAGCTCTAACTACTGCGATCACTCACAAGCGACCCCAGGATCCCTAGCTGAGCTCACCGTGCACCTCCTTGCCCGTGGGCCCGAGCCGGCGGTGGGGCCTGGCGGCGCGCCTCAGCCGCCCGGTGGGGATCTTGCAGCGCAGTTCGTCGCGGGGCTCGGCGTCCTGCTGCCACAGGACCTGGAGGTAGCGCAGCGGGGACTGGGCCCTGCCGGCTGCCCGGCCCGGGAGGCCTGCGCCGCCGCCCAGCGCAGCGCCTAGGTCTGCGAAGGAGAACAGGCCTCCGGCTTCCGCCAGCGGCTCCGGCGCCACAGCGCACTCGCCGTCGGAGCTCGAGCGACCGGATCGGGACTCGTCATCCGCGCCCCCGCCGGTGGCTGCCATGGCAACGGCTAGGCGCGGGCCAAACCGCGCCAGCCTCGTTCCAGACCGACCAACGGACCCGCTTCCCTCCTGGAGAAGCCTCGCTGTCAGCGAGCGGGAGGGCGGGGCCTGCAACCACGGCAACAGAGTGCGGGCAGGCCGGGCCGCGTAGAGCGTCGGACCAATCAGAGATCGCCGACCCTGCTCAACACAGCCAATCAGGCAAGGAAAGCAGAGTACAAGAAGAACACTGGTTTCCGGTAGTGTGACTGGCGGGCACGTAAGCCAATCACAAATTAGAGTTGCTACGCACTTAGCGGTTGCTACCGGAGCCAATAAAACAGCTGAGTTCAGGCCACTTTCCCCCATCCTCTTCTTCCAGTTCTTCCTGTCGTAGCTCCGGAAAGACGACTGGCAAATGCTTTAGCCAATCATGGTAAATGCTCTTCAGCCAATCGGAAAGGAAAGTGAAGAAACCAAACTACTCTGATGTAGGTGTGTTTTGAATCAATGAACATACACACAAAAAGAGAGATTTCCCACAAAACGAACAATGATTTGTAGATATCACCACGAAGCAGGCGGTAATATCTTCTAACGTAATAGAATTTCGTCAACGAATTTCGTCAGGGTTCTCTTGTCCCCCGCAGGGATCATTGCTTTAACAAAGAATTTTAATTCAATGTGACCTTTAATTCGGGGTAAACCCTACAGTAGGCAGAGCTATTGCTCAGTCTTGAAAGTCCTATCTACAGGCTTTTGATGCTTTCTGTGAGGCCCTGCGAGAGACCAGGCAAAGTCACTTGAGCTGTGACTATGATACAAGTCTCCCTTTCTGGGTGTGTGAGACCTGCCCGCCTCCCAAGCAGCTCCGCCTATCCACAGGTACTACAGAACACTCCTTAGACAATGGTGACGGTCCTCCCTGCCTTCAGGTGAAGCCATGCACTCCTGAGTTTTATCGGGCACATTACCAACTGGCCTATAGGCTGCAGTCTCAGCCTCTTGGCCTGGCACTGCTGTTGAGTAATGTACACTTCACTGGAGAGAAAGACCTGGAATTTCGCTCTGGAGGGGAAGTGGACCACAATACTCTAGTCACCCTCTTCAAGCTTTTGGGCTATAATGTCCATGCTCTACATGATCAGACTGCACAGGAAATGCAAGAGAAACTTCAGAACTTTGCACAGTGACACACCGGGTCACAGACTCCCGCATAGTGGCACACCTCTCACATGGTGTGGAAGGTGGCATCTACGGTGTGGATGGCAAACTGCTTCAGCTCCAAGAGGTTTTTCGACTTTTTGACAGTGCTAACTGTCCAAGCCTACAGAACAAGCCGAACATGTTCTTCATCCAAGCATGCCCTGGAGAGGAGACGGATGGAGGGGTCGACCAGCAAGATGGAAAGTACCACCCACAATCCCCTGGATGTGAGGAGAGTGATGCTGGCAGAGAGGAATTAATGAAGATGAGACTACCTACTTGCTCGGACATGATATGTGGCTATGCTTGCCTAAAAGGCACTGCTGCCGTGCGGAACACCGAATGGGGTTCCTGGTACATTGAAGCACTCACTCGGGGTTTCTCCGAAAGAGCTTGTGACATGCACGTGGCTGACATGCTGGTTAAGGTGAATGCCCTTATCAAGGAGCGTGAAGGCTACGCCCCTGGCACAGAATTCCACCGATGCAAAGAGATGTCTGAGTACTGTAGTAGGACTCTGTGTCGGCAGCTCTACCTGTTCCCAGGTCACCCACCCACGTGATGCCACCTGCTGTTCATGCCCTTGGAGGCCACTGGACCGCTGGGGGCACAATGGAGCCTTCTCTTGAGGATGGTTTTTTGTTCTGTCTACCCCCTCAGGGATAAGAGACTCTACCAGGCTTGTTTGCTGTCGGCCGTCTCCATCTTTGGGTATGAGACTTAAGGACAGCTCTCCCCGTGTGGTGCTCTCTCCCTGTAGAACCAGCTCTGAATGGATTTGTTGCCAGAAGCATTTTGGCTACAGCCCAAGAGCCTGGAAAATGACATTATGAACACATTATTGTTGTGGGGAGAGAGCATGTGGATTTCTCAATGTTTCATATTTCTGTTCCAGGGCTCTTAGGGATACTTTGGTCATTGCTTTTTTTTTTTTTTAAACATCATTTAAGGTATCTCAGAGATCATCTCCTATCTTTTTTTCATATCTACAACCTCATTTTTCCCCACAGTGAAGATTTGGAAGATGTCCCAATTTAATGCGGGTGTGTTCAACTATCTTGATGAGGCAGAGAGACTTAGACCCTGCTACTGTGAGCAGACGTTCCTGTGCATGCTTTTGAGCGTAGGCCTGAGGTGAAGGGCCATCTCCTCAGCTTCACCCTGGGCTCCTTTGTGCTCTGTGCACCCAGCCTTTGGCCAGAGCCTCAGGTCTGTATGCTGTGACACTGGAAGTTGTGGACAGCTCCCTGGTCATGCTTTCTTTGAATTGTCACCGAAATGAACCTTGTAGGCATTTCAATATAGGCACTCGGTGACAGGTAAATGTGCTGTGTCTCACACTGTCACCTGTCACCAGAATGTCTCCTTCCTTACTGTGATTTCTGATGTGCAGTTAAACTGAACTTCACAGCCGGCCTCCAGGAAATTTCTTGCTTTGCACTGATTCCCCTCTTCATTTTCCTCCCATTCACTGTCTCTGCCAAGTCTGTGAAGTCCTCCTTTGCAGGATCTTCTGGCCACTGAAGGTGTGGCTGTATCTTGTTCCTGCCATCTGCTTGAGCATACGGTTCCTTCAGTTTTAGGAGGCATTATCCCATCTCGCTGTCTGTGTGTTAGTGAGGATAGTTGCATACATGATAGGCCACTAACCTAGAAGCACTTGTCTCTGCTTTTATGAACCTTTTTTATTCTTTAAAACCTTTTGCATTTCCATTTTTGCTTCTCTCCCAGTTTATTCTCCACATAACGGTAGTTTTGGTTTTTAAAATGTCTGATGATGTCACTGTCTTGCTTAGAACACTAGCTTCCTGTTACACCTCATCTAAAATTCAAATCCTTACCCCACTTTATGAGATCTGGCTCTCACCTTCCCTTTGGATCTCAGTAAATGGAGATTTCACACTGTGCTCTGGCCCCTCTCAGTTCCTCCTTCACTGCTGCAGGTGTTTTGAGCGCTTCTTTAGGATAGTGTCTGATTCTCGAGTCTCCAGTAGACCTCTGGTCCATGCTGTCCACGAGCAGTCTTCTGTACCTCTTCTGAGGGCATCCTGGTGGCCCTTCATTGTGCTTACTGCGGTTTGTAGAGGCACACTTGCATGTTTTGCTTGTTGATACTGTTGGTTAAACAGCACACTGCTTGTGGCTGGCCGCCGCCCGCAGTGACCATGCCGGCGGAGGAGAGTGAGAGGGCCCACCACTTTTTAGGCTGGGATGCTGTCGCAGGCTGATGACGTAATTAAGGACAGACTCCTTACATCCCAGATTTTTGCTTATTATAAAAAAGCAGGTAGATGGGAATAGGGGCGTTGTTCCTCTCAAAAACTGCTTCCAGCTGACTATTGGATGTCGGTTGGCTCTTGGGGGAGTCTTCTGAGGTAGACAGGTGTTGTGGGATGCTGTCTGTCATCCGTTTGCTCTGGAGACATGTATCCTTCTTGGCTGTGGCTGGGAACTTTCTGTTTGACAAAATGCTGGTGACACAGAAAAAACTTAGAGAGATAAAAGAATCATTATTATTTTATGTTGACATTTATCTGAGGTAGATCCGGCCTGTCCCTATGGATTTTGAAACATGTTAAGCTTTATCAGAGACAGATTATTTTAAAGCACCTGTTTTCTTTATTAGTTTGGCATCCAGGAGACAGGTGATCAATTGTTAAAAGCATCTCACAGTAATAGATGTTTATATTAAAGTCTTTTTATAGCGCCCAGACGCTTTTGGGTCTGGGGTGTAAATACCTTTAGCTGTTACAGTTTCTTACTTGATGATCTCTGGACTCTGGTTCTGTGGTGGTCCTGTATCATTGACTGAACAGTGCATGAAAATTTATTTTTTTGGAATTAGGGACAAGGCAAAGATCAGGGCCCCGTCTGTATGCACGTGAGAAACACAGGCAGTGGATCTGGAGTGAAGCAATGAGCTCTTATTTTACGTGGAAATCTTTTTTCTTTAAGTAACTCTGAAAGTGCAATTAAATCTGGTGAGGTGGTAAGGCTGTCCTCTGTACCTGATAATAAAGGAGAGGTGATATCCCAAAACTCCCAGGACTGAGTCAGTGGCTCTGGTGTCCAGAAGGAAAGAAACAGATCGATTCCCTGCTGCGTTCTGGGTTCCCTGCCATGGCTGTAGCCAAGCCTAGGTCTGCTGGAGGTCTTAGCTTGATGTACCCATGCATCTTAGCACCTGGGGGCAGTCAGCTGACTCTTTGTCTTTCTAGGCGGCACTTTTAACAAGACTGTTGATGGCCTGGCAGGGCATTCGCTAGCCCGTGGCCTTTTCTTCACTTAAAACAGGGACCCAACAGCTTTTGGAAGTTAGCAAGTGCCAGCACTTGGCAATTTTGTTTTCGGGCTTTTATCTCTTCCCTGGCACACCTTAAATGTCACAGATGACTCTCTTGCCTGTGGGGTCAGGAGCCTTGCTCTCCAGATGCTTAAGTTTTAGTCGGGGAGGTGTGGGAAACAGGAGATGGATTTTACTCTGTGTCCTGAATTTTTTTCCTGATGATTGGTGGCTTAAGGACAGCTTTTGGAAGATCTGCCAGGAGGCAGACTATAAACTGATCCTTTTGGAAGACTTGTCTGAGGCTATAAGCTGATTTTTGGCTTAAGAGCCATTTTGACTACTGTAAACTTATTTGTATGGATCTTAGCCGCTTCCAGACCTGTCTGTGTTTCTCAAGGCAGTTTGAGAACGAGTGGGTGGAGTTAAGGTGAGTTAGGGCGAGACGTAGAAACCGCCCAAGCCCGCCCATTTGAGCCCGCCCACTGCCGGTGGAAGTCAGACAGAAAAGGTTGCACATGGCAGATGCAGAGGTGGGGAGGGAGAAGGGTTTAGAGCTTCAGCAGAAAGCTTGGAGATAAAGTAACTCTTATTTGCCCGTTCGCTGGCAGAAGTTCCCGCGATGCTGTTATGCGGCCAGGTTTACCAGTGCCCACCCCTATCCGCCAATGTAGGTGGCAAATGTATCCGTCCCTTTGTCCCATGGCTGTAGCCAAGAGAAAAATAAAAAATTGAAATAACAAACCAGGATCAGACTACAATCTCGGGCGTCCCTGTGGAGAGAGATCTATGAATCAGCTCAAGTCACCGTTCCTCTTCGTCAAGGGAAGGTGAGGGCTTTGGATGCACTGCAGTTGGTCCACCCTTGAACCCTAGACACCATTGACCCCCTCGTCAGGATCAAAAAATGTGCCTGTCATTGCCAGTACAGCCCGAGGACAACCCCCGGGGTGTCCGTCGCAAAGAATATAGCTCAGACTACAGCGTGAGAACGGCTGACTCACTGTGGTGACGGCAGCAGTAGCAGTGTGGGGGTCCAGCGGCAGATGGCAGCGGTCACAGCAGGTCCTCGGTGCTCGGTGGTGTATCCGAGTTACGGCACCAATGTTGGTTAACAGCCCACTGCTCGTGGCTGGCGGAGGAGAGTGAGAGGGCCCACCTGCTTTTTAGGCTGGGACGCCGTCGCAGGCTGATGACATAATTAAGGACAGAATCCTTACAGATACCTTCCCTACTAAACTGAAAGCTCTCAGAGAGAAGAAATCATGTTTCTTACTTGCTGTATACCCAGTACCTGGAACTTACTAGGTCGTCAATGAATGTTTCTTGAATAAAGGAAGGAGGCAAGCCGCTAACTCTAGTTAAATCCTGCCTTTAACAATTTCTAAATTGCTATTATAGTATGCAGTTTAATTAGTATTTGTACTCTTCTGGTTTTTTTCAGGTGTTCTATTTTTATCCACTGATTTATTGTTTGTTTTTAAACCATCTGAAGACATATCACGTGTGAGACAACTTCCTTCACATCTCCATGGTGTCCAGCATATTTGAGGCCTATGATAGTTGAGGTGCTCAATTATTATTTGTTGTATGAATCAAGTGGTTTGAAGACTTGCTGCCAAATTCTGCTTTTGGGTCAGTATAGGATGCATATATTTGTGTGATAGAATCTTCACACTTCCCACTGCCAAGATTTGTATTGCCATCAGGTGCCAAATAAATGTTGATACTTATTTAAAAAAAGAAAAAAGAAAGAAAAGAAAAGAAAAAGAAAGTCCTATCTAACACTGGCCTGAACCTGACCCAAGGGAGCTGCTAGTACACACGCATTTGCACATACATGCACGCGCGCACGTCATTTGCATTTGGTCAATTCGTAAATAAAATAAAAAACACTTGTAAGACCAGGTAAATAACTACCTGTAGTCTTGCCTTGTGGGACTCCAAGGACTTGGGTTCTAGTCCCGATCTACCCTAAGTTTGTAATTTGGGGGCAACTTCTTGGAGCCCGTCTTCCCGCCAGGAGTTTTTCTAGGTAGAATATGAATACCAGCCCAGGCCAGATCCAACAAGTTGCCATTCTTTTCCATCTTTCTTCGCCTCGACCGCTTGGCCTTTACAGTATATTAGAGAAATGTGAACTGGTTGTCCACATTTAAACTTTGAGAGCTGGGGGCTGGAGAGATGTCTCAGTGTTTAAGAGCAAGCACGGACTACTCTTCCAGAGGACCCGGGTTCAATTCCCAGCACCCACATGGCAGCTCACAACTGTCTATAACTCCAGTTTGACACCCATGTCAAAACACCAATGTACAAAAAATGGAAATAAGTAACATTTTAAAAATTGACAGCTGATGGGGCTGGAGAGATGGCTCAGTGGGCAAGAGCACTGGCTGTTCTTCCAGAGGACCTGGATTTGATTCCCAGTACCCCTGTGGCAGCTCACAACTGTCTGTAACTCCAGTTCCAGAGGATCTGGTACCCTCACACAGACATACTTGTAGGCAAAACACCAATGCACATAAAAACAAGTAAACCTTAAAAAAACAAATTTAAAAAAACTGACAGCTGAGCCAGCAAGATGGACAGTGTTCTCAACCCGGGGGGATCTTGAACAACCCTGTCACAAAAGTAGCCTAAGACCATCTGCATATCAGATATTTACATCATGATTCATAACAGTAGCAGAATTACCGTTAGGAAGCAGCAACGAAAATCACTTCATGGTTGGGGTCCCCATACATGAGGAACTGTGTTAAAGGGTCACAGCCTTAGGAAGGTTGAGGACCGCTGGTGGGACAGAACTCTTGTTGCCACAGACTGACTACCCGAGTTTGATTCCAGATCTTGGGGGAAGTTCTGCCTTAGCTTCCACACTCACTCCATGGCATGGGTGCACCCACAGTCTGTCTCCCTCTTTCTCTCTCTTCCCCTCCCTCCTCCTCTCCCTCCCTTACCCTTGCTCACACACAAATATTAACAAAATTTTAAAATAACACTTGGCAGCTTTCAAATAACAGTTTTATTCACATTCTCCTAAAAACGGGAAGATATTTCAATACATAACATGATGTCCCCACTATTACTATTGTACGTTGTTATTTCAGGCTTATTATGCAGCCTGAGATGACCTTGAACTTCGCTTCTTGACTAGAACTAAGATGACAAGCACACATCACCCTGATGTGGTTTTTTTTTTTTAATTTTAATTTTTTTTTGTTTTTTTGTTTTGTTTTTTTTCGAGACAGGGTTTCTCTGTGTAGCCTTGCGCCTTTCCTGGATCTCGCTCTGTAGACCAGGCTGGCCTCAAACTCACAAAGATCCACCCTGATGTGTTTATGTGTTGCTGGGCAGCAAACCCAGTGCTTTGTGCATGGTAGCCAAGCACCCTGCCTGCTGAGTTACATACAACTCAGCTCCTGCTCTCCTTTCCCCTTCTTCTTCCTCTTCTTCCTCTTCTTCTTCTAAGAATTATTTATTACTTATACAGTGTTCTGCCTGCATGTGTCCCTGCAGGCCAGAAGAGGGCACCAGATCTCATTATAGATGGTTGTGAGCCACCATGTGGTTGCTGGGAATTGAACTCAGGATCTCTGGAAGAACAGCCATTGCTCTTAACCTCTGAGCCATCTCTCCAGGCCCTTCTTTCCCCTTCTATACATAGGATTCCATAGTCTCCCCACCCTTGTTGCCTTCCAATGGAGGCTGAAAGGCAATTGCCACTTTCTGTCATTTTTAGGGAAGACTCCGCACCCCCCACCACAGGGTTTCTCTGTATAACCCTGGCTGTCCTTGATCATGCTCTGTAGACCAGGTTGGCGATGAACTCAGAGATCCCCCCTGCCTCTACCCCACAAGTGCTGGGATTAAAGGCTTTCACCACCATTTGACCGGCAGAAAGCCTATTCTTAAAATGAGTTAGCAAGAAGTGAAAATGTTGCTTTTTTTTCACAAAAGTGGCATAATGAGGCAGGACACGGTGGCACACACCTTTAACCCGAGGACTCAGGAGGCAGAAGAAGGTAGATCTTTATGAGTTTGAGGCTAGCCTGGTCTATATTGTGAACTCCCGGCCAACCAGAGCTAGAAAGTGAGATCCTGTTTCAATAAAATAAATCTTAACACACACACACACACACACACACACACACACACACACACACACACACATTTGTTTTTCCAGACAAGGTTTCTCTGACTCTTGCTTTCTGCCTCTTCTTTAACTAGATCCCTGAGCCCTGAGGGGAGGGGTCTGATGAAGACATCTCCTTTAGCAGTGAGTGCTCCAAAGTCTCTCGCTTTCTGCACATTGTCCTGTTGTGGGCCTTTGTGTTAGTTCCCATCTGCTGCAAGAAGCAGCTTCCCTGATGATGACTGAATAAGGCACTGATCTCTGAGGGTTTTGTTTGACATCCTCACATTTTCATTTCTAGTTTTATTGCAGTTTGAGTTTTCTTTAGTGATTCTATTTCTACTTTCATGTCTTTAGTTGTTTTCATTATTTCATTCAATTGTTTCTTTGTGTTTTCATTGTCTTCACTAAGGGATTCATTCATATCCTCCTTAAGGTCCTCGAACACATTTATATTCGCTGCTTTGAAGTCCTTATCTTGTGCTTCAACTCTATTGCATTTTCTTCTTTTTTTCTTCCTTCCTTCCTTCTTCCTTTCTTTCTTTTTTCTTTTTTTGTTTTTTGAGACAGGGTTTCTCTGACCATCCCGGAACTCATTTTGTAGACAAGGCTGGCCCCAAACTCAAGATCTGCCTGCCTTTGCCTCCTGAATGCTGGGATTAAGGGCTTCTGCCACCATCACCTGGATTTTTTTTTTAAAGCAAAGCTCTGGGCTGGAGAGATGGCTTAAAAGTTAAGAGCACTTGCTACTCTTCCAGTTCCAGGGGATCTGACGCCCTCTTCTGACCTCCAATGGCACTGCATGCGTGTGGTGCACATACATACACACAGGCAAAACCCTTATACACATACAATAAGATGAATAAATCTAAAAAAGAAATGGAGCAAAGAAAAACAAAACAATAGCCAGACAAATAAGTAGATTGTTTATTTGTGGCCAAGAACAATATAGTCTTCAAAGTCTATGGTGAAAGGAAAAGATAGAATTTAAGAAGCAATAAGGAAACAGCCTGCCCCTTCATTGGCCTTTTTTTATTTTTATTTATTTTTATTTTATTTTATTTTTTTTTTTTTTTGGTTTTTCGAGACAGGGTTTCTCTGAGTAGCTTTGCGCCTTTCCTGGAACTCACTTGGTAGCCCAGGCTGGCCTCGAACTCACAGAGATCCGCCTGGCTCTGCCTCCCGAGTGCTGGGATTAAAGGCGTGCGCCGCCACCACCCGGCTGGCCTTTTTATTATATAGTGTGCCTCAGTTTAGATTTTGCTTGATGAAGCCTATACTGGAGGATCCACAATGATGCTTCTGGCTCTGACTGGCAAAGTGCAAGTGCAGGATGGGGTGGGTAGGGCTTCTGAGATAGTGATCTGGGCAGTGAAGCAAACAGAACAGGAGGTGAACTACAAACAAACCTCATGGCTGTGAAAAAAGGAGCTTCAAACACATCCGTCTGCAAAGCCTAGATAGGCCGGGATATAACTAAGCCAGAGAATTTCCTACCTCAAACCCCAGGCAAAAGATCAAGAGAAAAAAAGCAGGATTTCAGCTGCTGAGTCCCCTGTTCCAGGAGCCCGAGGCTGCTCTGTTCCTTCTCCTTTGAAGTCCTGCTTTTCCATTTACAAAGGAGCCTTGCAAAAATCAACCCCCCTGTGATGAAAGATCGCATAGTCTGTGAAGGGCTTTCATCTGCTCACCAGAGCTGTGTTTCTAAGTCGAGTTAATGTGCCGTCAGGCAACGGACCTAGTCTAGACTCAAATGTAATCGTATAAATAAGGTTTTAAAGGAAACCAGGAGAGCGGAAAGTAGTAGCTATGACAGTGCAGATGAGATGTCGGGGTAGACGGGAATGATGGAGACAAGGTGGCGAGACCTAGCTTATGGGGCTATTTCTGGAGTAGAGCCAGCAAGATTTGCAAGATGCATTGAACATGGAATATGAGAGAGGGTGGGGAGGGGAGGACGGCTGTGAAAACACTAGGAAAACCAGGAATGTTAAGCACACAGGCTTATCTCTTCAAGGAATGTGTAGACCTCTTTCCCCCTCAGAAGACTGGGACTGGATGCGGTTAATAACCTGTAAGGCCGGGCTTGAATCCGCCAGAATCTTTATCCCAGACTTTCCCTCCCTAGGCCTTTACCTTTAGCTTTGTTTCTCAGTCAATAGAACCCATCTGTAGGGGAGATGTCACATGTACTTTATAGCCTGGTGACCTCTATGCTATCTTGATCACAGACCACACCAGACCCTAGACTCTTTTTTTTTTTTTTTTTTTTGGTCTTTCAAGACAGGGTTTCTCTGTGTAGCTTTGCACCTTTCCTGGAACTCACTTGGTAGTCCAGGCTGGCCTCGAACTCACAGAAATCCGCCTGGCTCTGCCTCCCGAGTGCTGGGATTAAAGGCGTGCGCCACCATCGCCCGGCGACCCTAGACTCTTGAACTATAGAATCCATCCTCACGGTAGAGGTCACATGTACTTGGGCAAAGAGTTTTGATGTAGTCACACCTAAAGCTTAATTGTGCACACGGGATTGAGATAACTGTCACCAGGAAACTTTTTTCCAAAATCGTGTTGTACTTAAATATGTCTAAAATCAACTGCCCAGCGTCAGACTCTAGAAGTCTGGTCATGCACTGGCCAAGTTGTGCTGAACCTGATTTCCCTTCTTACCTCTTGCCATCCATTTTCCTGCTGGCTGTAGCATTTGCAGGGACCCCCACAAGCAACAGAAAGGATAAAGTTGTCCTTAATTGAGAAGGGGAGACTGCCGTTCAAACTGGGCTGAACCTCAAAGTCAGAAGGCTAATTTGGAATTGTTGTTGTTGTTATTATTACTTATTTATTAGTTTTTTGGAGACAAGGTTTCTCTGTGTAGCCCTGGCTATCCTGGAACTTGCTCTGTAGACCAGGCTAGCATTGAACTCAGCAGAGATCTGCCTCTGCCTCTCAAGTGCTGGGATTAAAGGCATGCACCACTACTGCCAGGCTATTATTATTATTATCATTTTTTTAAAAGATTTATTTATTTATTATTATACAGTATTCTGCCTGCATGTGTCCCTGCAGGCCAGTAGAGGGCACCAGATCTCATCACAGATGGTTGTGAGCCACCATGTGGTTGCTGGGAATTGAACTCAGGACCTCTGGAAGAGCAGACGGTGCTCTTAACCACTGAGCCATCTCTCCAGCCCCTATTATCATCATCATGATGTAGTAGGATTATCACAAGTTTGAGGCCAGCCTGGGCTACATAGTAAGCACCAGGCCAGCCAGAGTGCAGAATAAGAACCCACCCCAAATTAAAATAAAAGCAACCCAAAATTCTCAAAACCCAGGAAGCAAATGTTCTGAAACACATATCTTTTTTTTTTTTTTTTTTTTGAGACAGGACTTCTCTGTGTAGCCCTAGTTGTCCTTGAACTCACTTTGTAGACCAGGCTGGCCTTAAACTCAGACATCTGCCTACTTCTGTTTCCCCAAGTGCTGAGATTAAAGGCGTGGGCCACCACCGTCTAGCTACATAATTATTTTTTCTGGTTCTTTTTTTTTTTTTTTGGTTTTTCGAGACAGGGTTTCTCTGTGTAGCTTTGCACCTTTCCTGGGACTCACTTGGTAGCCCAGGCTGGCCTCGAACTCACAGAGATCCGCCTGGCTCTGCCTCCCGAGTGCTGGGATTAAAGGCGTGCGCCGCCACCACCGCCCCGGCTTTTCTGGTTCTTAATATGCTGGTTCTTTCTGGATCTGAAACAATTCTTTTGTATCCCTGTCTTCCTCTTCAGCACTGGGGTTGAATTTAGGATTGGCCACAGGTTAGGTAAGTGCTCCACCTCTGAGCTGTTTCCCTGGCTTTCTTTTTACTTGGTGAGACAGAGTTTCACTGCATTTACCAGGCTGGTCTTGAACTCACTTTACATCCCAGGCAGGTCTTGAACTTGCCACAAACACTTGAGTAGCTGGAATTAAAGGCTTGAACCCCCAGGCCCAGCGTCAACATTTGTTATACCTGAAAATGGAAAAATAATTGTTTCCTCTAGAATCTAGTTTAGATCCAAAAAAATTTTTTTCAGCATTAAACTTGTTTTTCAGAGACTGGATTTCCCTATGCAACTCTCATCTGTCCTGGAATGTAGGCGGAGTTTCTCTGTGTCTTGGCAGCTGCCCCCAAATAACCATTCAGAGACTTACTAATTATAAATGTTCAGTTGATAGCTAGATGGCTACTAGCTAAATTTTATATTTTAAATTAACCCATAGTTCTTATCTACTCTCTGCCACTTGGCATACCCTCGTACCTTTCTTCAACACTGCATGTTCATCTTGTTTTTCTCTACATCTCTTCAAGACTTCCAAGACTCCACCCTTCTTCTTCCCAGAATTCATTCTGCCCCCCAAATCCTGCCTAGCTATTAGCCAATCAGCTTTTTATTAACAATGAGAGGAACACATTTTCACAGTGTACAGAAGGATTATTCCACAGCATTTCTCCCTTTTTGTCTAAATAAAAAAAGGGAAGGTTTTAAGTTCAACATAGTAAAATTATATACAACAAAACAGTTATCAAGTAAGAATTACAGTTACAATATCCAGTTCATTTGTATTTGGCAAAAGTAGAGAAAATTTTTTATTATCTATTTTTGTAGGTCTAGAGTTTTATACCTAATTTACTTTTTTTTTTTGTTTTTCGAGACAGGGTTTCTCTGTGTAACTTTGCGTCTTTTCCTGGAACTCACTTGGTAGCCCAGGCTGGCCTCGAACTCACAGAGATCCACCTGGCTCTGCCTCCCGAGTGCTGGGATTAAAGGCGTGCGCCACCACAGCCCGGCCTAATTTACTTTTTATCACAACTAAGTAAAACTGTTTAATTATTTGGTCTTTAACTCCCTCAAAGACCCTAGAAGGGTCTTCAGAGTGAGTTCCTGTGCTGATATATTATATACCCTAATAAAATATGCCTGAAGATCAGAGAACAGAACAAGCTACTAGATTAAACATAGATGCCAGGCAGTGGTGGCACACATCTTTAATCCTAGCAGTTGGGAGGCAGAGATCCGTCTGATCTCTGTTAGTTTGAAGCCCTCTGGACTACATGAGGTTACTTAGTTTAGGAGAGAAACAGAGCCAGGCCGTGGTGGCACACACCTTTAATCCCAGTACTTGGGAAGCACACATGTCTTTAAGGGCTGGACAGAGAAAGGTATATAAAGCATGATGAGACAGGAACTAGAAGCCTTTTCCACTGAGGAAGCTCCTTTGGCTAGAGGCCTATTGGCTGAGGGTTTTTCATGTTGAGGAGTCCTAGAGGTAAGACGTGGCAGTGGCTTGTTCCTTTGTCTCTCTGATCTTTCAGCATTTACCCCAGTATCTGGCTCAGGGTTTTTTATTATAAGACCTTTAGAAATTTGAGCAAAAAGTTCCAATTATTTATTCTTTAACTCCCTCAAAGACCCCAGAAGGGTCTTCCAGTGTGTTCCAGTACTATGGAACTCTCTCTGAAGACCAAGCTGGCCTCGAACTCAGAGATCCACCTGTCTCTGCCTCCCGAGAGACCCTGTGTCAAAAATAGACAAACAAATAAACAAATAAGAAATCTTGGGGCTGGAGAGATGGCTCAGCAGTTAAGGAATGCTTGCTACTCTTGCAGAAGACCCAAATTTCACCCCCCAGAGAGGTGAGTTCACAATCAGCTGTAACTCCAGAGGATTGACGCCCTCTATGCATCACTTACACACACACATACACACACACACACGCGCGCGCGTGCGCGCGCTAATAAATAGTAATTTTAAAAGTAAAATCTTGGCCGGGCAGTGGTGGCGCACGCCTTTAATCCCAGCACTTGGGAGGCAGAGCCAGGCGGATCTCTGTGAGTTCGAGGCCAGCCTGGTCTCCAAAGCGAGTTCCAGGAAAGGCGCAAAGCTACACAGAGAAACCCTGTCTCGAAAAACCAAAAAAAAAAAAAAAAAAAAAAAGAAAAACCAAAAAAAAAAAAAAAAAAAAAAAAGTAAAATCTTTATTAAACCCTCTGTGTTAAAAAAAAAAAAAAAAAGAATCAGACCTGAAGGCAATTCTAAATGCAATTCTAAATGCTTTGAGTAGAAGGCATCACTACGCAGCAACACCGGTCCAGCCACAGAGAGCCTCGCAGTGATCCTGCTCTATAACCACATTGGCCTGGAAATAACTAAACTCAGGGTATCCTGCAACTTGCTGCGAACCTCTTGCCCCCGCCATCCATGAGAACGCAGACGTGATCCAACAGGCCCTCCAGGCTTCCCCTTCACACAGAACTCCCGCCGGTCCCTATTTCTGCGCGAACCACATCCTTTGAAAAGCTTCTGTAGGAGGAGGGAGGGTCTCCGCTAGCCTACGTGCTCCGCCCTTCCGATCAAAGCTACATCAGTTCCTCGGCCGCCCCGGAAGGGCTTCCGGTAAGGCTGGGGCTGGGCGGGACTTCCGGTTCCGACAGCCAAGCGCCGAGTACTTCTTCCGCTCTCTCCCGCGGAGTTCTGGAGCGGCGTAGCCATGTCTTACCCCGCTGATGACTACGAGTCTGAGGTAAGGAGGAAATGTGCGCACGGCGGGCTCCGCGTCGGGGACCCGGCGCTGTGGGATCTGCCCCCGAGGTGAGGCGGCGTCCAGATCGGGCCGGAATATGCCGGCCGCGACCATGCTGGCCCTCCGGGCTCCGGCACTCCTCACCGGTCCCTCCCCTGCCCGCCTACTCGGCGTGTGTCCCCGCGTGTCTTCGCAGCCCTAGGCGGCCTGAAGGGTGTTTGGAGCTGCGCTGTGTCTGCTGCAGACGCGCGCATACTGTGCTTGCCTTATCTTATTTCCCGGGTAAACCGTGGGTCGTCTTTGCCCGCGCTCCCATTTCTCGCACACGCGTGAATCCCTCCGAGGTGGGGACTGTCTTAGCTGCGTGGTGTCGTCAGCTTGACGTGTACGCCCGAGGACGAGCATTTTGGAGTCCTCACTTGGCGTGCATTCCTGACTTAGTCTTTTTCCTTGCAGGCTGCATATGATCCCTATGCCTACCCGGGCGACTATGATATGCACACAGGTGAGACCTTGAATTTGCCCCGCTGGGCTCAGTGCCTCCAGATATTGGCACCTTTTTAAATGTCTCAGCATTGACTCCGACAGGGACCTGGTAAAAACTCCTCCTTGATGGGCCAGGTCTGGAGTCCGCCATTAGGCCTGAGTGGTAGGGTGGTGCAAGGGCCCAATAAATCAGGCCTTTTTTGTGGTCTTCCTGCCGGGGGGAGGATAACTGGCCTGGCTAGGTTTTCTTTACTTGTGGGTGATCTTATTTGACATGCTGGGAATGGAACCCAGAGCCCCAAGCTTCTAGGCAAGCTCTGAGCCACACCCACAACCCTCCTTACTCAAACCATCAGGCGAAGTTGAAAAACCTTTGTGGGTTTACTGTTTTGGACTGGATATTGAACTTGGGGTCTGGTGCACTCTGCACACACTCTACCATGTGACCCACACCCCAGCCCCGAGGAAGAAAATCTTGGTGTGAAAAATGTACTTGGTTCAAACCAAGTCCATGTAAAATACTCTGGGGAGGCTTTTGAAGTTTACTGAAATGCTACAGTGACTTTGAGATTAAGTACCAAGTGGCATGTGTTGCTCAGGGTACATCCTATTAAATGTTTTATTCAGACCCTTAAAGTAGTTTAACAAAGTATATGTTAATGTCTCTTTAAACGTGAAAAAACTGAGGAAGGAGGCTGGGTAGCTTGCCATGAGTTAACCTAGTTAGAAAATGAGTTTCTTTTGTTTTCTTTTTCTTTTTTTGTTGTTTTTTTTTTTGTTATGTTTTGTGAGACAGAGTCTCACTGTATAGTTCTGGCTATCCTGGAATTTACTATGTAGACCAGGCTGGCCTTAAAGAGCCACCTGCCTCTGCCTCCTGAGTGCTGGGTGTGCACAGCCATGCCCAGCTAAGAAATATCTTTGATGGTAATTGTTGTGAAGGAACAGTACAGTGGGATGGGATTGAGGGTGACTTGGGGAGAGTTTATATCTCTAAATGTTTAAAGGAAAATTATACTGGTTTGTGTAGATCTGAGTTTAGTTTGGGATGAGGTGCATGTTTCTGTGTCTGTCTGTCCACACTGACCCACCCCGACCGCAGCCTCAGATTGAATTTAGGCCCTTGTTCATGCTGGGCAAGCATTCTGTGATCAAGATTGAACTATACTCCAAGCCCTGTAGGTGGCCCTGCCCTTCTGGTCCATCATATCTATGAGCTTGCAAGCACTCTACAGTTTTTATTGTATCCATCCTCTAGGAGACCCAAAGCAGGACCTTGCCTATGAACGGCAGTACGAGCAGCAGACCTATCAGGTGATTCCTGAAGTAATCAAAAATTTCATCCAGTACTTCCACAAAACTGTCTCGGATTTGATTGACCAGAAAGTGTATGAGCTTCAGGCCAGCCGTGTCTCCAGTGATGTCATTGACCAGAAGGTGTATGAGATCCAGGACATCTATGAGAACAGGTATGGACCGTAATACTGTGTCTCTGAGTGGGACTGGCCTGGTGATGCAGCTCCTACAAGATGAGTAATGTGCGGTCGTGTGTGTGTGTGTGTGTGTGTAGAGGGCTTATGGTTTTGGGGTTTGGAGATGGTTTTACTGTGTTGTTATGACTCCTTTGGACTCGACCTTCCTAATGCTGCAACCTTTAACATACAATTCATGTTGTGGTGACCCCTCCAACCATAAATTTATTAACACTGCTACTTCATAACTGTAATTTTGCTGCTGTTATGAATTGTAATGTAAGTGTTTTTGCAGATAGAGGTTTGTCAAAAGGGTTTTGACCCACAGGTGGAGAACCACTGGGCTAGCGGCATGTTAATTAGCTCTAGACTTTGTATCCCACAGACAAAAAAGGTTCAAATCTAAAATAATGTCATCACTAATAATGATAGTAGTAGCTGTTAGCATATTCTCATGTAGGTCGAGCAGTGTTGGAGTACTTTTTGTGTGTTTACTACTTTACCTGTAACAGTAATCCCATAGTATAAGTTCTATGGTTTTTCTCTTTGTATAGTAGAGGAAACATCATAGAAATGAATCAGAGCTAGCACTGTGCAGATGCTTTGTTCTGAACCGGCACACTCTTGACCCCAGAGCCTAATTTCTGAACTGTACAACCTCCCAATGCATGCCATCACAGACCAAGCTCCAGAGTAGTGGTGAGGGGATGCCCTGATAATCGTGGATGCTAGATATAAGACAGGTCAGCCAGGGATGAGACAGGAGATATTTCAAGCAAGTTCTGGGAGGATGGGGTGTGTGTGCAAATGATCAGACACCTATTGGATCAACTAACAGGAGTTTAACTCTGTTCCCACATTGCTGAGGGTCGGAAGAGGAGGGCTAGGTTGAGGAAAGTCATAGGCTTGGAGGGCTCAGGCTCTGTTTCTGTGATATCTCTTATGTTCTCAGTCCCATAAAATTTGAGGGTTGGGTCCTGAATCTTTCTTATTTTGGAGTTGTGAATTGTTTTTGCTTGACTTTCAGCTGGACCAAGCTAACTGAAAGATTCTTCAAGAATACACCATGGCCTGAGGCGGAAGCCATTGCACCCCAAGTTGGCAACGGTAGGTATAAATCCGTGTCTTACGTGTGCTGGATAGCAGATATCATAGACAGGCCGAGGGACCTTGTGTGTGTTTCTTTTTTTTTTCTTTTTTGCTTTTCCAGACAGGGTTTCTTGTGTAACGGCCCTGACTGTCCTGTGCCTCACTCTGTAGACCAGGCTCTAATTCACAGAGATCTGCCTGCCTCTGCCTCCTGACTGCTGGGATTAAAGGCATGCACCACCACCACCACCACCATGGTCAGCCTGTGTGTGTTTCACTTTGCATTTTATTTCCCTAGAGCTTAAGATGTAGGTTTTTAGTAAAACTGCATGGTTAGATGTGGTGGTATTTTACTTGTACTGAAATGTGATTTTAATTGTATGTTAATAAATAAAGTTGCCTGGGGGTCAGAGCTATTAGAGCCATAGCAAGTGCTTGGCGGCGGTGGCGCACGCCTTTAAGGACCTGGAGGGCGGTACATTCAGGCAGTGACGAGGCAGTCACATGTTTGGGTTTACAACCAATGAGAAGGCAGAACAGCTAGACTATATAAAGACATACACACAGGAAGTAGGTCCCTTTCGGAGAGCTCTCTTGGCTGAAGGGGATCGCTGAAGCAGGAAGGGTGAGGCTCTTAGCTCTGACCTCTTGGCTTTCTTCTCTGAATCGACTCTGTGTTTCTTATTTAATAAGACGGTTGGTTACATCTACAGTTAGAGAACATGGTATAATTTGAGCATTCCCAGATAAGGAGTTTTCTTTTCCCTCTTTTTGGGGTGGGTGGTCTTTGAGTCACTTTGGTTTGAGCTTCCTAGCCCCTCACCTTTTCACTTTCTTTTTCTTTTTCTTTTTTTTTTTTTTTTAATAATTTATTTATTTTTATTTTATGTGCACTGGTGTTTTTGTCTGCATGTATGTCTGCGTGAGGGTCCCCTGGAACTGGAGTTACAGGCAGTTGTGAGCTGCCATGTGGGTGCTGGGAATTGAACCTGGGTCCTCTGGAAGAGCAGCCAGTGCTCTTAACCGCTGAGCCATCTCTCCAGCTCCCACTTTCTTTTTCTATGTGGTGAGGATCCGTTTAGAGCCAGTGATAACATGGTGAGACCTGCCTCAGAGCGGGAGAGAAGGGGCAGATGGCTAGGAGGTTAAAAGTAGAATGGAGCATAGTTTTCTCTGGGTGTATATAGTCTTTTTATTGAGACAGGCTCTCATCGTGTGTAGCCCAGGCTTACCTGGAATTCACTGTGTAGAACAGACTGACCTCAAACTCAGAGGTCTCCCTGCCCTAGCCTCTCAAGTGCTGGGACTAGAGGCGTGCACTGCCCTGACTGGGTGCATAGGTTCTTGGGACATCAGCTTAAGAGTTTAGAACAGCAGTTCTCAGCCTGTGGGTAGCAACCCCTTGAGAAGGGATGAACTACCTCTCACAGGGTTCGCCTCTAAGACCATCAGGGAACACAGATATTTGCGTTACAATTCATAACAGTAGCAAAATTACAGTTATGAAGTAGCAGCGAAATAATTTTATGGTTGGGGGTCAGCACAACAAGAACTGTGTTAAAGGGTTGAAGGTCAGGAAGGTTGGGAACCACTGGTTTAGGAGTTTGCCTTCTAGGTCACCTCTGCCCTACATTGAAAGGCTGCAGCTGCAGGAAATACCAGTCGGTTTGTAGACTAACGGAGTACCCTTCGGCTTTGTCTTCTAGATGCTGTCTTCCTGATTCTGTACAAAGAACTGTACTACAGGCATATATACGCCAAAGTCAGCGTGAGTATTTACACTAGTGTTGGTGTTACTAGTGGTACTTCTGTAAACTGTCCCTGTCAATTTCACCTCTAACAAAGTCAGTGTGGGGATTTACACTAATGTTGGTGTTACTGGTAGTCCCTCTGTAAACTGTCCCTGTCAGATTCATGTCTAATACGGTCACTAGTTGTATTTGTTCCACGTCTAAAGGTGCTTGGTTGGTGTTTGTTGTTGTTTCTTTTTATATTTATTTTATGTGTGTAAGTGTTTTGCTTCCATGTATGTGTGCCATGTGTGTGCCTGGTGCTCGAAGAGGTCAGAAGAGGGCATCAGATCCGTTGGAACTGGAGTTACAGACAGTTGTGAGCCACCATGTGGGTGCTGGGAATCAAACCCTGGTCCTCTGCAAGAACAAGTGCTCTTAACTACTAAACATTTCTCCAGCTCCCAACTGCTTGTTTGGTTTTAACTTTTTTTTTTTTCTCTTTAAGAAAGGGTTTCTCTGGTAGCTCTAGCTGTCCTGGAACTCACGCTGTAGCCCAGGCTGGCCTCGAACTCACAGAGATCCACCTGCCTCTGCCTCCCAAGTGCTGAGATTAAAGGCGTGCGCCACCGCTGCACTTTTTTGAAGAAAGGCAAAAGAGTGGTTTGACCCAGAAAGTTGGCATCTGTTGTAGACACTTGCGCTTGTCCGTCCTTAGTGTCCCCACCATCCCAGTCCCTGTTCACGGGAACTTACACTGATATATTCCCTGTAGTCCATCATGCTTAGGAAAGGCCAGGTTAGGTCCATGGCCCTTCTGCATCTGGCTGACTCGTTTGCCAGTTTGATTCCCTGTGACTGCCCCTCCCTCCTGGATCACTAGCACACTGTGTTGTTGGCTCGTTGGGGTCTCTTCGATTTTTCGACTGGAGTGTTAGCCCACTGGGGGTTGGGCTCTGTGCTGTTCACTGCTGTCACCCAGTTCCTGGAGTGATGTCTGATGTGTCACCAGTGACACAGTCATTGTTTGAGCATGTGTCAGTGAAGGAGACTCTTTGGAAGAGTCCCCACCTAAGGAGACCTGGCTTCACTCTCGGTGACTCCTCCTCAGTCCTTAGGACCGCTTGATCTGCCCGGAGCTCCTGTCCTGCTGTGGGAGCCACCAGCAATGGCAGCTGGAGGAGTTTCTGGGGCTGTCACCCGGCGTCCCAGTGGGATCTCTGCTACTTGACCGAGGGAAAGCCAGGGCTCCTTACTGCCGTTAGTGCTCAAGTCCAGCCATGTGTGGCTGCACTGAAGGGGGCCATGGTGTGTGTGTGTGTGACTACTTAGGGAAGATGGGATGTAACTGGACTGCATTTCTCCTGTCTGGTCTGCAGACTGGACACTTAGCAGTTCATTACCACCTGGAATCTTTGCTGGGTTCCAGACTGGCACTGAGTGTGACCAGTTTTAATACCCTGGAGAGAGAATTTTCTTTGAATGATTAGATGACTTTTTTTTTTTTTCGAGATAGAGTTTAACTATGCAGCTGTGGTTGGGATCAGTATGTGGACCAGGCTGGCCCAGTCTTAGACGAACATAATTTTTGATATAAAATACCTTACCTTTTCCCCCTTTTCTTTTTTGAGCAAAACTCTTTGTAGCCCAGACTGGCCTTGACCTCGTCTTGCCTCATTCTCCCATGTGCTGGAATTGTGGTCATCACCACCACTCTGGACAGGGTTTCTCTGTGTAGCTTTGCGCCTTTCCTGGATCTCGCTCTGTAGACCAGGCTGGCCTCGAACTCACAAAGATCCACCTGCCTCTGTCTCCCGAGTGCTGGGATTAAAGGCGTGCACTACCACCTCCCAGCGGGGACATAGTAACTTTAATCTGTCCATCTGTGCCTTTTTTTTTTTTTTTTTTTTTAATTTATTTATTGTGTATTCAGTGTTCTGCTTGCATGTATGCCTGCATGACAGAAGAGGGCACCAGATCTCATTACAGATGGTTGTGAGCCACCATGTGGTTGTTGGGAATTGAACTCAGGACCTCTGGAAGAGCAGCCAGTGCTCTTAACCTCTGAGCCATTTCTCCAGCCCCTCCATCTGTGCCTTTTTAGGAGCCATAAATGATACCAGTGAGTGGGTGTGGCTGCATGTTCCAACTTTGTGGACGGGTGGTTCATGGGCTTTGCCGTCCCCTGGACTATTCGTCTGGCACTGGCCCAATGCTGTGTTGTCTCCTTTAACCCCTGGCCTTCAGATGCTCTCATGTTACCTCTTCACCTTTGTTAGGGCCACAGCTCCTGAAGCACCTTCCCTGTCTCTGCTTCTCTAGATCTGCATGCCTGTTGGCTGTGATCTGTGGCCATCAAACTTGACCTTGACCTCATGTTCAGTCAGGGTAGTACTCCTCTCCCTTCTGTGCTCTCACATACAAGCAGAGGACTGACCTCATTTCTCAGCCGTCATGGTAGACCACGGGCAAAGCACTTAAACTTCATATGTGCCCTGATATCCCTGTTCTCTTTACAGGGGGGACCCTCTTTAGAGCAGAGGTTCGAATCCTATTACAACTACTGCAACCTCTTCAACTACATCCTCAGTAAGTCTCACGTTTGTCCACGGGTGTTTTTTTGGCATCCAGCTCTTCACTGGATTTCAGTGTGCAGTTGGGAAGAAGGGAAGTCTTGTGGTTTGTAGTGCTCTGGTGAGGGAGATTATGAAGGGTACTGTAGCCCTGCTCCAACAGGCAAACTCTGCAATCTGATTTTCTTGTCATCTCTACAGATGCTGATGGACCTGCTCCTCTTGAACTCCCCAACCAGTGGCTCTGGGACATCATCGATGAGTTCATCTACCAGGTACCTGTTCAGCCTCGCCTTAACTTGAAAAAAGTAATTCCCACAGAGAGCTGCCATGACCGTTGTGCATGTGTGTGACACTATCTCCAGTATGGCACTGGGCCCTGGGTTAGAATGGTTTTCTGAAGAGAGCAGTGACGCCTGAGAATTCCAGATACGAACTTGGAAGTCTTGGGCTTGACCTTCATTACCCAGAATTTTTCTGACTTCAGGGACTGGCCTGGCAGCAGCCACACACTTCAGGCTTTAGAGTCGGGTGGAAGTAGGTTCTAGACTGAGGGCTGCCTCGTGTCTCAGTAACTGACTTTGTTTAAACTTTCACTAGTCTTTCTCACCCATCAAACAGAAACGTTTGGATTCTTTTTGTAGACCAGGCTGGCCTTGAACTCAGTGATCCCCCTGCCTCTGTCTCTCAAGTGTTGAGATAAAGGGGTGTACCATCCCGCCTGCTAGAGAGGTCTGTATCTCGATCGTGGTGTTTACCTGAAATGTGCTGGGTCAGAATGCAGTAACACTGCTTATCAGGAAGGACCCGTCTCTTGTCTCAGGGCTCTCTTGGTGAGGTGCACTGAGAATGTGGCCAGGTGTAAAGTGCAGTCACAACTGTGTAGCCTGGGGGTAGAAGTTCAGTGTCACTGTTGACTGACCCTGGATGTCGGGTGGGTAATTTAACCACCATGCAGGCTTCCTCATCTCTGAGCACAGGGGTTGCTGGGAAGATTCCTGAGGCCCTGCATATACAGTGCTTAGTCACAGAACAGCTAGTGCGTGTTCCTTATGTGGTCAGAATTGTCACCATCCTTTTCCAGACTTGAGTCATCTTACAAGCAGAATACGTTGCTGGGCATGGTGGCTCACACTTGTAAATCCAGGACTTGGGAAGGAGGGGCGAGGATTATAGCAAGTTCCAGGCCGTATTGTCTCAAAAAAGTTTAAAATTTAGAAAAATTCGGGAGAAATCATTGTCTTTGTTTTAATTTGCTTTGACATAGTGTCTTATGTAGCCTAGGCTATCCTTGAACTTCTGCCTCTTCTCCATGTTCTGGGATTACAGACCAGGTTAGAAATTAGTATCTTTTTTTTTTTTTTCCGTCCCCCAAGACAGGGTTTCTCTGTGTAACCTTGGCTATCCTGGTGCTCAGTCTGTAGACCATGGATCTGCCTGCCTCTGCCTCCCAAGTGCTGGTACTAAAGTCGTGTGCCGGCCTGGCCTGAAATCAGTGTCTTAAGGTATTTGAATGCCACAGGCTAGGGAGCCTTTGAGTACACAGTGTTGGTGATTGTGGTAGGTAAAAACTCCTTCAGGTTCTTTGAGAGAGATGCTTCTTGCCCTGAGGGAGGCACCAGTGCCTTCACGGTGCAAGTCTCAGGCCACACTCCCCTTCCTGACCTCTCGGCTGTCTCTGCCTCTCGGAATAATTGAGATTGTTGACTGTCCTGTTGGCTTGGGAGTGGAGGAGAATCCTGGTTGAGCTTTATCCGTCTTAAGATAAGCAAAATTCCTTAGCTTAGCTGGTGTTCTTTTCTTAAGGGGCTTTCTAATCCAGAGACTGACCAGGAGGATCAGGGAGGCCTGTGAAAGTCCCTGACCAAGGCAGTAGACACAGAGGGAATGGCCCTTCCTCGACACTCTTTCGGTGGTGGTGTTTTTAGTCTTTGCTCCTTTGGCTCTTTAGGGGGCCTGCCACCCAGCTCCCAAAGAAATCATACCCGGAGACTTCATTCTTACTTATGCATGCCCAGCCTTGGCTTGACTTGTTTCTAGCCAGCTTTTCTTAAATTAGCCTGTCTACCTTTTGCCTCTGGGCTTTTACCTTTCTCTTATTTCTGTATACTTTTCTTTTCTTCTTAATCCGTGTTTGGCTGTGTGGCTTGCCCCTTTTTTTCTCATTCCTTCCTTTTCTCGTTCCTTGATCTCCCTTCTCCCAGATTTCTCCTTCTATGTATACTCTCTGCCTGCCAGCCCCACCTATCCTTTCTCCTGCCTTGCTATTGGCCGTTCAGTTATTTACTAGACCATCAGGTGTTTTAGACAAAGTATCACAGCTTCACAGTGTAGCAGGAATCTTAAAAAGGTCATATTAATAAAATCAAACCTGGGGGCCTGGAGAGATGGCTCAGTGGTTAAGAGCACCGACCGCTCTTCCAGAGGTCCTGAGTTCAATTCCCAGCAACCACATGGTGGCTCACAACCACTTATAATGAGATCTGGCGCCCTCTTCTGGCCTGCAGGGACACATGCAGGCAAAATACTGTGTACATAATAAATAAATAAATCTTAAAAAAAAAAAAAAATCAAACCTGAAGCCAGGTATTGGTGTGAATGCTGGAAGATCAGAGAAGCAGAACAAGCCATAGCTTCCTCACCTCGACAGTTCCTCAGCTGATCCTGTTTCCTCAGACTGGAATACTCTTGAGTCCTCATCCGGAATGGATCTCAGCTGAGCTGCTGCTCAAAAGCCTAAAAGCTTAACCAGCTCTAGTTCCTGGTCCTCACGCCTTTCTGCTTTCTGCAGTCACTTCCTGGGATTAAAGGCGTGAGTCACCATGCCTGACTGTTTCCAGTGTGGCTTTAAACTCACAGAGATCAGCATGGATCTCTGCCTCCCAAGTGATAGGATTAAAGGCGTGTGTGCCACCATTTTCTGGCCTCTATATCTAGTGGCTGTTCTGTTCTCTGACCCCAGATAAGTTTATTAGGGTGCACAATATTTTGGGGAACACAATATCACCACATCACAGAGTTAAACAAATGCAACGTAAAAGAATGCAACACATCTTTACATCATTAAACAAATGTTCCATAGCATGAACAAATGTAACACATCTTAAAATAATATTCTACAAAAAAAAATATTCCACGACACTTTTTTTTTTGTTTCCTTGAGATGGGGTTTTACTATGTAGCTCTGACTGGCCTTGAACTTAGAGAGATCTGCCTTCTGCCTCAAGTGCTGGGATTAAAGGCTGTGCCACCACCACTGGCCTTTTGGGTGGAGTTTTATTTAGTCTTTTCAAACCTCAGATAACATGGAAGTGTCTGCTTGTTGGTGCATAGGGATTTATATGAATTTGTGTGTCTAGAGCTGTCATTTAAAGACAGGGTCGTGCTTTGTGCCATTTGCTGTGACTTGAAAACACACGCCTTGTCTTCATCCTGGCACTTAGGCAAAAGCAGGCGCACTGAGAGTGTGAGGCCACCTGAGCTGTATAGCTGTCCTTCCCACCCGTGAGCAGTTACTTAATAAAACCCCGTGCCACTTCCTTCTCAGCACACGACTGTACTGCATAGATGCCACATCTTCCTCTTCCTCCTCCACAGTTCCAGTCCTTTAGCCAGTACCGCTGCAAGACTGCCAAGAAGTCAGAGGAGGAGATTGACTTCCTCAGGTCCAACCCTAAGATCTGGAATGTTCACAGCGTCCTCAATGTCCTTCACTCTCTGGTGGACAAATCCAACATCAACCGTCAGCTGGAGGTCTACACAAGTGGAGGTGAGTGCTGCAGGCTAGGCCGAGCCGGCCGAGCCGAGATCTACGTTTTCAACTGCTTCTGCTGTGTCTCCAGGGCCTTTGTTTGGGTTAATACCGCTCAGACTTTTGTCAGGAACTCTTATGTGTTAAAAAATCATGTGTATGTATGTGTTGGTTCTCTCCACCCTAATCACACTCAGGTTGCTGGGTTACACCCCTGCTCTTACTAACCAAGCTGTTTTACCTGCTCTTACATTTAGATTAAGAACCATAACATTTTAGTTATTATGTAAGTGTGTGTGTGTGTGTGTGTGTGTGTGTGTGTGTGTGTGTGTGTCACCACTGTAGTTGGTGGCGTGAACCTGGGAGAGTAGAACCTAAAAATGAGGTGAACAAAAGTCTCATGCAGTAGCCACCTTTATTTAGAGCATCAGACAGTTTATATTGTGAGGATTAAGCAAGGTCACATGACTTCAAGCTGTTTACAAACTCAGGAAAGGCCATACTTGGGAACTTTTTTGTTTTGGTTTTCAAGACAGGGTTTCTCTGTGTAACCCTGGCTGTCCTGGAACTCAGAGACCCACTTGCCTCTGCCTCCCAGGTTCTGGTGTGCACCACCACTGCCCTGGCAGGAAAACATTTTTTGAGTAATAAACATTAGACATTAGGTAATCTGAGGTAAACCCACTCCTGTTTTCAACACCCAGGAGGGGCACAAAAGCTCATTCCAAGAACAAACCCAAACTTAGAAGGGACAGAGGACACAGGCACTGTACACACACACACACACACACACACACACACACACACACACACACACACACGTTATTTTATTTTTAGTTAAAGGGGCATTTTCCAGGGCTCATTAGAATCTGCCTTCTTAGATAGCTGGAATGCCTTTTTGTGTGGAGCCTTTGGCAGGTTTTGGCTGACGTACATGAGGATAATCTAATTTCACACTGTACTCAGCTGGAAAGGGAAGAATGGTTTGATTGACTGGTTGGGGCAGCCTAGAACTCTGTAGAGCAGACTGGCCTGGACCTCACAGAGGCTCGCCTGCTGCTGCAGTGTGTTCTGGAGGAGGTTAATAGCCTTTCAGGTAGCTGGTGCTCCGCTCCCGCTCTTCACTGCAGAGTGTATGTCTTTGGAATTTGACAGTGGTTCTTTGATCTACGTAGTATTGGTGAGGAACCATGTTGGTGTGACCTTTCACTTCATTATCTCGAACTTACTGGTCTGCCCTACAATTTCAATGGGTCCTTCATCAACATGAATGAAATTCTGTGTAGACCAGACTGGATTTGAACTCACAGAAATCCGTCTGCCTCTGATGTGCTGTTGATGTGCATCAACATACCTGGCCTTATATTGGCACCTTTTATTACATAATTTAAAAAAAGCACATTAGAGCTTGGGTGTAACTCAGTGGAAGGCTGTGTGCTCAGCATGTGCATAGCCCTAGATTCAGTTCCCAGCACCAATAAAAAAAGACATCGTATTCCTCATCTCATCAGGTAAATAGTTAGAATCTGTTTCGCTTAAAGTACATTTTGTTTATTTCTGTGTATAGGTGCACATGTGTTACAGTGCACACATGCAGAGGGCAGAGAACAATTTGTGGGAGTTGATTCTCTTTCTACCATTTGGGTTCTGGTCATATGGTTATCTGACTCAGATGGTCAGGCTAGGCGGCAAGTGCCTTTACCTGCTGAACCACATTGTCCGCCCTTGAGCTTTCTTTGAAGTCTGAGAGATTATTTTTGGAGACACGTCTGTCGAATAGCCAGGCCTGAGTTTGGTTCTTGTATGTAATTGTGTTAAGTAGAGTGCTGAGGAAAGGGACTAGGAGCAGGCACCACCATGTGGCATCCAGGACGTGCTGATGGTTCAAAGATGGCCGTGCTTCTGCCCAGCATTGGTTCTGTGTTCTCGCTCATCAGCTCCACAGAGAGAGGCCGTAGCATCTGCGGGGAGATAGCTTTGCCTTCGGGTCCCTAAAGGAAGGGTTCTGGGAGTAACTAACTATTCTCAGTGAGGCCCTTCTCACATTCTCAGATATATTAGGATAAATAAAAAACAACAGCCGGGTGGTGGTGGCGCACGCCTTTAATCCCAGCACTCTCGAGGCAGAGGCAGGCGGATCTTTGTGAGTTCGAGGCCAGCCTGGTCTACAGAGTGAGTTTCAGGACAGGCTCCAAAAGCTGCACAGAGAAACCCTGTCTTGAAAAACCAAAAATAAATAAATAAACAAATAGCAAACCAAAAATGACCTGCCCCTCTCAAGGCAGCTGTTAGTCACCACAAGATGAGAACACAGCCGGCCCTGTTCCTTGAGACTCCTAGGCCGAGGCACTCCATGTGAGGGCAGCTTTGAAACCTGGCAGCAGGTGAGAGTCTTAGTGACCGTCAGAGGCCAGGCTGGTCCCCCTTTCCTTTCCCTGTGGAAGCACTCACAGCATCTTTCCCTCACAGGCGACCCCGAAAGTGTGGCTGGGGAATATGGACGACATTCCCTCTACAAGATGCTGGGCTACTTCAGCCTGGTGGGGCTTCTGCGCCTGCATTCCCTATTGGGGGATTACTACCAGGCTATCAAGGTGCTGGAAAACATCGAGCTGAACAAGAAGGTAAGAATGCCTGCCTCTGGTCTCATCTCCTAGGATAAACAGCCAGGGAACAGGATCGAGCATTCCTTTGTCCCCAAGCCTTTCTGTGCTTGATGGTCTGGGTGGCGGACACTGAGGTGAAGTGGTCTTGGAGTCTTTGTCCTGTCTTCAGAACAGAAAGCTAGTGAGAGCTCTCTACTAGTGTGGATGGAGTTCAAAAGCTGAGCATGGGCGGTGCCTGCCTGCAACCCAGCTCTGTGGAGATAGAAGCAGTAGGAACTCTGCAAGTTCAAGGCCATCCTGGCCTACAGAGCAAGTTCCAGACCAGCCAGGACACTATATAATACGAGCCTATCCACAAAAACAAAAACAAATTCCTGAAAGACTTAGTTTTTTGTTTATGTTTGTCTTTTGGAGATAGGCTCTCACTGTATGGCTTTGATTGTCCTGGAATTCGCTATAGACCTGGCCTCAAATGCACAGAAACACACTTATCTCTGCCACCCAGGTGCTGGGATTGCAGGTGTTGTGTTCTATCACACCCACCCGAAAGACTTAGTTTTCTGTGTGCTTTATTTATTTATTTATTTATTTATTTATTTATTTATTTATTTATTTATTTTTGAGACATGGTTTCTCTGTGTGACCCTGGCTGTCCTGGAACTCAGATCCAGCTGCCTCTGCCTCCCAAGTGCTGGCGTTAAAGACGTGTGCCATCACTGCTTTGTGTTGTTGGTTTGGGATGAGTCAGGACTCACGGCTGCTGCTCCCCCCTTCCTTTGCAGAGCATGTATTCCCGTGTACCTGAGTGCCAAGTCACCACGTACTATTATGTTGGCTTTGCATATTTGATGATGCGTCGCTACCAGGATGCTATCCGGGTCTTTGCCAACATCCTCCTGTACATCCAGAGGACCAAGAGTATGTTCCAGAGGACCACATACAAGTATGAAATGGTAAGAGAACTCTGCAGCCATTGTCTCACCAGGCAGCTCATTCCCAAGTGCCAACAGGTCTGGACAAGCACTATCTAAAATCGCTGCTCTTAAAAATACTTCATTTCAGTACAACTTAAATTGTGTATATTTGTTGGATATGTGGTAATTAGATAAGATGGAAGGAAAAATCAGAGCTGAGTGGTGCACACCTTTAATCCTTGCACTTGGGAGGCAGAGACAGGTGTATCTCTTGAGTTTGAGGCTAGCCTGATCTACATAGTGAGTTCCAGGACAGCCAAGGCTATGTAAAGAGACAAATAAACAAACAAATCAGAATATTTCTTGTCCTTAACCATTTATCATTTCTTTGTATTGAACACTTTCAAGCTGGTCTTCTAGTTCTTCCTTTTGTTTTTGTTTTTCACAGCGTTTCACTGTGTAGAGCTAGCTGTCCTGGAACTTGCTCTGTAGACCAGGCTAGCCTCAAACTCAAAGATCCGCCTGCCTCTGCCACCACAGCCCACCTGGCTCTTCTAGTTCTATTTATTTGTTTATTATGTATACAGAGTTCCATTGCACATTGCAGATGGTTGTGAGCCACCGTGTGGTTGCTGGGAATTGAACTCAGGACCTCTGGAAGAGCAGCCAGTGCTCTTAACCTCTGAGCCATCTCTCTAGTCCCTCTTCTAGTTCCTTGTAGATATAAATTGATATAAAATGGTGCCCCTGCTATGCTACAGAACTCATTTTTTTTTTTTTTTCAATCTATCTATCACATGCCTATTCTCTGAACTCCCTCGGTTTGCCTGCTCACTTCCAGGGAAATTATAGTGGCTGTTGTTTGGGGACTTTGTTGATAGCCACAGCCAGCCACTGTCTTCCTGTGCACAGCAGTCTTCCTGCCTCAGCATGTTGGGTTTTTTAAACAGTATAACATTTTTCTTAATTACTTGAGAGTTTCGTGCATGCATACAATATATCTTTATCATATTCACCCCATACTCCTCCCAGAATCCCTAACCCTCTCAACTTTGTGTTTTACTTATTTATATATATATATATTTAAGATTTATTTATTTTATGTATGAGTGCTCTGTCTGCATGTACACCTTTATGCCAGAAGAGGGCATCAGATCCCACTGTAGATGGTTGTGAGCCACTATGGTTGCTGGGTATTGAACTCAGGACCTCTGGAAGAGCAGTCAGTGCTCTGAACCACTGAGCAATCTCTCCAGCTCTACTTATTTATATTATAATAACCTAGGGAGTAGTTTGTGCTGCCCATATACTCAAGGGTATAGTGCCATTGAAAACTACTCCCTCCCTCAGAAGCCATCAGCTGTTAATAGGGCTCCTCAGCCAGTGGTGGGGGCCCTTGAGCTCCTCCCCTCCCTGCTCCATGCTGGAATGGTGACTTGCTTGTTCTGGTGCAGGAAACCATAGTTGCTATCAATTCATGAGTGCAGGTATCCTGCCGTGTCCTGTTTTGCTCCAGAGGGTAGGCAGAGTTTTCCTGTCCCAACTGCCTAGACCACCTGCTCCCAAATAATCCGCAGCCACTTCCCGAATAATTGACTTGGAGACTTAGTATAATTATAAATGCTCGATCCATAGCTCAGGCTTGTTACTAGCTAACTCTTACACTTAAATTAACCCGTATTCCTTATCTATGCTTTGCCACATGGCTCATGACTTGTGACCTCGTTTTCTACTCACCTTGCTGTCTGGTGTCGCCCCTGACTCCACCCTTCTTCTTCCCATCGTTCTCGTAGTTTTGATGTCCTGACTATGACTCCTCCCTGGCTACTGGCCAGTCACCGTTTATTAAACCAATCTCAGTGACAGATCTTCACAGCACCAGAGTCCTTCTCATTCTCTGACTCTTAGAATTTTTCTGGCCTCTCTTCTCCATGGTCTCTGAGCCTTGGGTGCAGGGCATGTGATATAGATGTCCCATTTGTGACTGACTAGTCCACAAACATTTCTGTGGATTTTGACCACTTGTGAATTTCTGTCTTAACTGCTGTCCGTTACACAATGGAACTTCTGTGATCAAGTCTGAGATGGAGATTTAGAGGGCATTTTGGTGCTATGTCCATTCAGCAAACTACTGTAGTTTCCCCCCTGGGGCTGGTGGGCTTCCCTCTTGTTTGCTTTTCCTCTGTGGTGCAGGCCTTAAATCCAAGCAGAAACTGGCTGGTCAGCCTGTACCGTTGGTGCCACTGTTGCTGCCATGGGTGTATCTTTCCTACTGACCATTATTTTAGCTTACAGGGCTCACAGCTTTTCTGCCCATGTGTAGGGTGGTGGTGCCGCTTAAACGTATGGTCTAATGCTTGTTAGGTAAGCACTGTACCATTGAGCCGCATTCCCAGCCACCGCCACCACCCTGCTCCAAAAAAAAAAAGCTTGTTTTAAGAGAAGGTCTCACTAAGTTCCCCAGACTAACCTTACACTTACCCTGTTGCTCCGGCAGGCCTTGAATTTGTGTTCTCCCTGCCTTAACCACTAAAGTAGCTGAGGTTAAAAGCCTGTGCCATTAGGATCAGCTCTTTTCTGCTCATCTGTAAAATCAATGTTTTTAGCTTCTGCATGTGAGAGCATGTGGTTTTGCTCTTAACTGGATTTTCCCCTTTTGCTGTGGTCCATGCACATGATCACTGACCACTGAACTCCACTCCAGCACTTCAGCAGCACATTTTACTACCTGCCTGGCTAAGCATTTGTTAGGACATTTACCTTAGATTACTAACATTTTGGTAATAAGGGCAAGTTAGAGGGGCCAGGAGCTTAGCTTGATGGTAGAGTCCTTGCCTAGCATGATGAAAGCCTTGGATTCAGTCCTCAGCACCGAAAACAAACATTGTCCGAAGCAGTTAGTGGGGGAGGGTGGGCTCAAGACATGTGGACTGGGGAGGTGTTTCCTGGACAGCGTGGCTGGCCTGAGCAGAGAGGACTTGGGCTCGAGAGTCCGGCACGGCAGCTCTGTAGATGAGCTTAGCAAGGGGGTACTGGAAATGCAGGCATTAACTTACTCTTCGCAAGTTTACAAGAATTAACTTCCCAGTAATAGGAGGCCAACTGGAGAGGTCCTGGGGAGGACTCTGAAGACAACCAAGGAGGACTTAGCACTGGGTGGGGCTCAAGAGGGCTTGGGGGTTGGTGTTGCAGGCCTCCCGGGAGAGTGGAAGACATGATAAATGATGCTCTGTGCAGGTGGGGGCCAGCAGTCCACAGTGGGATTCAGGAATGTGTTTGTTTGTCTTCCCCCAGATTAACAAGCAGAATGAGCAGATGCATGCTCTGTTGGCCATTGCTCTCACCATGTACCCCATGCGGATTGATGAGAGCATCCATCTCCAGCTTCGGGAGAAGTATGGGGACAAGATGCTGCGCATGCAGAAGGGTGACGCCCAGGTCTACGAGGAACTGTTTAGCTATGCCTGTCCTAAGTTCCTGTCGCCTGTGGTGCCCAACTATGACAACGTCCACCCTAACTACCACAAAGAGCCTTTCCTGCAGCAGCTGAAGGTGTTTTCTGATGAAGTGCAGCAGCAGGCCCAGCTCTCCACCATCCGCAGCTTCCTCAAGCTCTACACCACCATGCCTGTGGCCAAGCTGGCCGGCTTCCTGGACCTCACAGAGCAGGAGTTCCGCATCCAACTGCTTGTCTTCAAGCACAAGATGAAGAACCTGGTGTGGACCAGTGGCATTTCTGCCCTAGATGGCGAATTCCAGTCAGCCTCAGAGGTAGACTTCTATATTGATAAGGTATGGCATCTTCTGGTCCAGCAACCCTGGTCACCCTGCTTATCCTCTCAAAGAGGTAAATGATAGATACTATAATTAAGTCAGACATGTAGTAGGTTAGAAGTATGAGTAGTAGAGACAGGGAAGGGGTGATGGGAGGCACTGGTTACAGGCATAAGACGATGGTATGGAAGGCTTTGTTGAGAAAGTGAGATTTAAGCTGGGGTGAGAGTTAGCATTAGCCATTCTCCACTGTGGCTCTGTATGCTCAGTTCCTTCATGCCTGCCCTGAGATGGACGGTCACCTCCCATCGCCCTCTACGGTGATTGCTCTGTGGTTCATCTGCTCTCCTGTTGGTGGGTTTCTGGGTGATTTTAGTTTATTACATAAAGGACACAGGGGCTTTTTTGAGAGGTAGCGTCTTGAACTTATGATCCTCCTGCCTCAGCTCCCATGTGCTGGAATTATACAATACACATCCACCTTTGTCTGGTTTACATAAGGCTTTTGTAGGTTGGCTATCAATAATCTGTAACACGTTTGTGTGTGTGTCTGGTTATGTGTTGAGTTCTTTCTAAAACACTAACAGCATAGCAGTGGCTTCCTTGGGATAAGAGGTAGGCTGAAGGAAGTGTTTTCAATACTGTGATGCTAAGTTGAAATAGTCTTTAGGGTCCTATTTAACGAGAACAGGAAATGGCTTTTTGTTGTTTTGTTTGGTGCTGGGCATTGAGCAGTGCCTGTGCATGTTAGGCAAGCACTCTGCACTGGGCTGCATTCCCAGCCCAGTTTTACATCCCATTTTGTAAAATTGCCCAGGCAGGCCTTGAACTTTGATCCTCCTGCCTCAGCTTCCTAAGTAGTTGAGGTTACAGGTCTGTGCCCCATGCCCATTGTTTTAGTTTTCCATTGCTGTGACAGAACACCGTCACACCTCCAAGGCAGTTTATGAAAGCATTTAATTTAGGGCTCATGGTTTCAAAGACTAACCATCATGGCAGGGAACGTGGTGCTGGGACAGAAGCTGAGAGCCCACATCTGATCCTTAGGCCTGACGCAGAGAAAGAGAGAGAGAGCGCTAACTGGGAATGATGGGGACTTTTGAAGTCTCCAACCCCATCCTGGTAACACACCTTCTGCAGCAAATCAATCTGATCCTTCCCAACAGGTCCACCAACTGAAGACCCAGCGTTCAAATATGAGCCTATAGGGCATTTTCATTCCAATCACCACACCCAGCCTTGCTTTAATTTCCATGGATATTTTTCTCAAAAGCATAGAACAGTGAACATTTTATGTATCAAATGATTGCAGTTTCCCTTACCAAGTTACTTCTCTTGAAGTGCCCCTGATGTATTTATCTGTGTGTGGAGGAGTGTATACATGTGGAGGTCAGAGAACAACTTGCGGCAATCAGTTCTCTCCTTCAGTGTGGGATCCAGGTATCAGGTCATCTGTCAGGCTCGCGCAGAAAGTGCTTATACCCACTGCAGTAGCTCTTGCGGATTCTCATGAATAGCTTTCAGGCTCGGTAGCACACACCTGAAGTATCTTTCTCTCGGGTGTGTATGTGATTATGGAATGGATGGGTCCCGTTTGTGTAATCTGTTTTTTTAAAACTTTAGAGAGAGTGTGTGTGTGTGTGTGTGTGTGTGTGTGTGTGTGTGTGTGTGTGTGTGTGTTGTGTGCGCGCACATACATGTGCCACACAGTGTGTGGGGAGGTTGGAGGACAGCTTTGTGAGTTGGTTTTCCTTTACATAGGTTCTGAGATCACACTGGTCATCAGGCTCATGTGGCCTGATGAGCCATCTTGCTGTCTAGTAATTTGGCTTTAAAAATTTACTTGGGGTTTGGAGAGATGGCTCAGAGGTTAAGAGCACTGGCTGCTCTTCCAGAGGTCCTGAGTTCAATTTCCAGCAACCACATGTTGGCTCACAACCATCTGTAATGAGATCTGGTGCCCTCTTCTGGCCTGCAGGGATACACGCAGAGCACTGTATATATAATAAATAAAATTGTTTAAAAAAAAAAAAAGTAAAAATTTACTTGGAGCCGGGCAGTGGTGGCGCATGCCTTTAATCCCAGCTCTCAGGAGGCAGAGGCAGGCGGATCTCTGTGAGTTCAAGGCCAGCCTGGGCTACAGAGCGAGATCCAGGACAGCCAGAGCTACACAGAGAAATGCTGTCTCGGAAAACCAAGCAAAAATAAAAACCCGACACTTGCTGCTCATTTGGAGCTAGAACTCAGATCAGGCTGCTCTCCGTCTATAATCCCAGCTCCAGGGGAGCCAGTGCCTCAAGCACCTACCCACCTCTAACATGCCTGCGTGTAACTGAAAATCGTTGATTTTTAAACTTTTTTTTTTTTTTTTTTGTTTTTGTTTTTCGAGACAGGGTTTCTCTGTGTAGCTTTGCGCCTTTCCTGGAACTCACTTGGTAGCCCAGGCTGGCCTCGAACTCACAGAGATCCGCCTGGCTCTGCCTCCCTAATGCTGGGATTAAAGGCGTGCGCCACCACCGCCCGGCGGATTTTTAAACATTTTTTAATGATTTATTTATGTGTGTTTCATGTGCGTTGATGTTTTGCCTGCATGTATGTCTGTGGGAGGGTGTCAGAGTCCCAGGAACTGGAGTTACAGTTGTGAGCTGCCATGTGAGTGCTGGGAACTTGGGAACTGAACCAGGGTCCTCTGCAGGAGCAGCCAGTGTTCTTAACCACTGAGCCATCTCCCCAGCCTGTAATTTAGAACCTTTTAAAAAAAAAAGCCAGGCGGAGGTGGTGACCACCTTTAATCCCAGCACTCGGGAGGCAGAGTCAGGTGGGTCTCTGTGAGTTCGAGCCCAGCCTGGTCTACAGAGCCAGATCCAAGACAGTTACCAAAACTACACAGAGAAACCCTGTCTCGAAAAACTTAAAAAAAAAAAAAAAAGGTAAGGTGGAGAGTAATAAAAGAAGACATTCTACATTAGCCTCTGGCCTCTGCACAGTTGTACACACCCATACAAACATGCGCTCACACACACACACACCCCTCTTCTCTGCACCGACTCATCCTGCATGTATGACATAAGCACTTTGATAGCATTGTTGACCTGCTCCGCCCCCTCTGTCTTCTAGTGACTCGGCAACCGGTCCCAACGCAGCTGACGGTTTAATAAAATGCGTCTCCCAATTTGGTCATTGCAAGTCTTTACTTTTATATTCTGTTACTTGTGTGTGATCTGTATGCTGGTGTGAATGTACAGTTCAGGACAATTTAGGGGAGTTGGTTCTCACCTTCCGTCTTGATGAGACAGGGTCTGTCTTGTTTTGTTTGCTCTGCTGAATTCTTACATCTCACCTCCCATTCCAAGTAGGAGTGCTGAGATTGCAGGTGATCACCATCACTGAGCCATCTCCCTGGCCCACAGGTTATGTTTTGCTGTGACAGTGTGTACTACATCCGTGATTTGGAGGCCCTATGCCATTTATGACTTTGGTGGTTTGGGGAGTGTTGAGGGCAGGATGGTCTTCACTGTATAGCTTGGGTGATCCTGCTTCATCAGCCTCTCAAGTGTTAGGTTACATATGTGTGCCCACGGTGCATGCTTTTGTTTCTCACTACCTGCTAATGATGGGCTTCCCCCAAACTTTGCTTTTGGGAATTAGCGTAGGAACTGAGTATGACTGTCCAGGTTCTGTAATACTATTTATTTGGGAGGCTAAGAAGGGAACATCGAAAGTTCACTGCCAGCCTGGGCACCTTAGAGAGACACTCTCAAAATAAAACATAAAGAGGACTGGGGGTATCAGTAAGTAGTAGAGGGCCTCCCCCTCCCCTGTGTCGGGGTTGTCCCCTTCAGTACTGGGGACAGCACCGTAGGGGTTACTAACACTTGGCACCATTGTACTTTGCAGTTAAGTGGCTCCACACTAGGTGGCCCTCTTCTCCGTCCCTGCTTGCCCACCCACCACGTCTCTTCTGACTGCTTTCTCCCGTAGGACATGATCCATATTGCAGACACCAAGGTCGCCCGGCGCTATGGGGATTTCTTTATCCGGCAGATCCACAAATTTGAAGAGGTAAGACATCTAAGAGAGTGGCTGATAAGCCTGAGGATAGAGATGGGGCTTTAAATTTTTTTTCATGTTTCTTCTTAAGAAATGTGTGATTGGCCCTTTAACTTTCCAAGCTTGGCTGGCTGGCAGCTTGAGGAGCGGATTGGGCCCAGGAGTTGCTGTGTCAGCCCTTTCTAGGGTATCTCTTTCCAAGATCTTGGTCTGCGGGTGGCCCTGCAAAGGGTGCCGCTCTCCCCGCCCTTCCTGGTATTTCCTAATATGGGTGGGTTTGCTGCTGAGTCCCTCCTTCCCCAGGTCCCGGTTAGGGTGTTCTCCAGCTCAGGCAGGTCTGGCCAGTGTCTGCAGCCTGCAGGACTGGAAGCTGTGTTTGACAGACCTGGAGCTTCTGTGTTAACACTCGGAAATGTCTTGTGTGTCAGGCCAAAGAGCGCCAGGTTGTAGGGCTCCTTTGTCCATCTCTGAGCCACTTGGAGGTACCTGGAATCCTCCGACAGGCCGTGCTCCTTCAGGTCATGACAGCATGGCTCCGTTTTTACTATTTAGCTGTCTAAGCTTGCCTGTCGGACAGTGAGTGGGACTGTTCTATCAGGGGGAAGCTGAAGCTCAGCTGGTCTGGCCACCCTGAACCCCTGTCCTGTCTACGAAATGGGCAGAGCAGTGTAGGCTGTGCGTTTGTCAAGTGAAGACAAGAAGGAAGACTGAGGGTCCCAGGAGTGCCTGGCTTTCTGTGGCCTTCCGTGGCCACAGAGGGGCTCCTGGGAGGCTGGCTTCCTGACTGTGCACATTGTTGGGATAGGTCCCAAAGATCCCACATCTAACTTAGCTTTATTTCCCTTGTAGCTTAATCGAACCCTGAAGAAGATGGGACAGAGACCCTGAGGATGCTCACGAGGAGTCAAGAACCTGTTTTGATATAGATGGGAAGCATTCTTGTCACCAAGAAGCCTTACCTAAGTCAGCCATCAGCTGAGTTGAAACTTGTTCACATCAAGGACTGGATGTTTTAGGGCGCTCTCAGTAAAGGGTCTTTGTTGGAGCTGGATTTGTGGTCTCATTTTTATGGGCAGATCTGTGGCTTTGGCAACAGTCCGTCGTTTCCTGTGTACCCTGCTTTCCTGGCGCATCAGACTGCGGAAGCTGAGTTATTTCATCCCTGTATTCATAACGTACTGTGTGCTTTATAGGATGTTTGACCTGCCGTGATTTGCATAGCATGTTAGTGGCAGTGCTGGGCCCTGGGAAGAGACTGTGGGACATCTCTTACTGCTAGGAGTTGTGCAGACAGGTGTCAGACATGCTTAGCCCTTACAGCTCAGGTTTTGTGCAGTGTCCCATTTCTTTGTTGAGAAAGTGGATCCCGGGAAATTGAGTAACTTGATGAGGTCATACAGTTCTCAACAAGCCAGTCTTCAAACTAATTTTATTACCGCCTCCTGTCAGATTAGTACCTGCTGCCAGACAGAGCTGGGCCTGCTCTGCAGATCTGTTTAAGATCCTTTTTGTATGTGGTGGCAGGGGTTGTTTGAGACAAGGCTGTGTACCCCGGGATGACCTCAAGCATAAGCCAGCTGTCTCAGTTTCCCTACTGCTAGTTATGGATGTGTCGTCGTGGGCTTTTATAAAGCTCTATGAGTATGGGTGTGTGCACATGTCTGTGCACCGTGTGTACAGTGCCTGCAGAAGCCAGATAGGGGCATCGCATCCCTCTTAGCTGCTGAACCATCTCTCCAGCCCTGTTTTGGCTCTTTTGAGACAGGGTCTTGATAAGTGGCTCAGGCTGACCTAGCTAGCAAAGTAGCCCAGAATGGTCTCAGACTTGTAATCATCCTGCTTGGTAACTTAAGGTGTTTGGCAGGTGCTAGAGCTGGGCAGTGGCTTTCCCTTTCCTGGGTGCTAATGATGTGCCTGTCACCTTGGTGTCTTGGCTTGTCATCCAGTGCCTGGGTTGGGTGCCTAGTGCAGGTGAGTGCAGGACAAGCTGTACTCTGAGCCAAGAGTAGGAATGGGCAGGATGCTGTTTGCTCCCATTGTTGCCTGGCACACAGTGGTGCTCTCTCGTCGTTCCTCCCCCACACTTGGAACTAAGCTTTCTCGCCCACTGATTTGTCTAACGCCTGCAAACTATTGATGTAACCTTCTGTGGATAGAAGCTACAGTCCTGTTCATCCAGATGGGCTCTGAATCCAGTGACAGGGATCCTCATAAGGGATCCTCCCAAGAGCCACGGTAAGCAGAGACAGAGGAACAGACGTTGAGTTTCTCAGCCATGTGCTGAGGAGTAGCTCCTGGAGAGCTTGACTTTGGACTTTTGGCTTCTAGTACAATGTGATTTCTGCTCTAAGTTTCCAAATGTGTTGTGATTTGGTATAGCAGCCCTGGGGACAGTAGAGAACTTAGAAGAAGATGGAATCCTGTATCCACAGGGAAAGTGGCTAGGTACCGCTAGGCAAGGAGGTCCTAGTATGGAAAGACCAAATCCTATCTTTTTTTTCCCTTCTTTTTATTAATTTAATTTTTTCATTTAATTTTACATCCCGACCAGTTTCCCTCCCACTGCCTCTCCTCTGCCCCGCCCATCCACTCCTCCTTTGTTTCTGTTCAGAAAGGGGCAGATCTCCCATGGGTGTCAACCAAGCATGGCATATCAAGTTGAGGTACGACTAAGCTCTTCCCTTTGTATTGAGGCTGGGTGAGGCAATCCAGTATGGAGAATAGGTTCCCCAAATCCTATCTTTTAAACTTCAGTGGTGGATAAGTGATAAATCATGCTTTCTGTATCTGACGGTGATATGAGCTGTGGAAAATTATGGGCAATGTCACAAGGGTAGTTTGACCCATGTATGGTGGCTCCTGTCTGTAATCCCCACACTTGGGAGACTGAAGCTGGAAGATCAATGGGGGTTCATAACCACCGTGCAGGGTGAATGGGGAAACGGAGTTTGGACAAGATAAAGGAACACACTGATAGGGATGTCATTTTGAGCAGAATCCTGGAGACAAATATTACAGAAAGCTGGGGCAAGTGTTTACCTGCAGAGGAAACAGACACAGGCCAGAGCACATTGGATGCAGAAGGAGAGCCGGTTGGTACAGATACGTTGAGTGGGAGGCTAGAGACCATGTGGGGTCTGTAGGTGATGGGAAGGGAGGCAGCCTGCGTGAGGCAGGAAGCCGTTACCCGCCAACGAGTTAATAGAGCTCTTTGCTAGTTCCAGAGCCAAAGGGTGGAGTTCACATATAACCCAGGGCAGCCCGGTTTTAAAAACTGTTGTGCTAGGGCACAGCCCCACTTCCCGATGGGAAAAAGCAAGAGCATTCTCTCTCTTAATATGGAAAACATCCAAGCACTTGTAAAACCCTTGGGAATTTTCCAAGCACTTCCTTTGTGACTGTGTAGGAGCCTACAGAGTGGAGTCAGGACCTGCCATGCTTTGGATTCCTCCATCTTCTGTCCAGTGCTAGTTCCCTGGCTGGGGGAGGGTGTTGTGCTCGCACTCCTAAAGAATGCCTCCTGCTGTCCCACCAGCAGCCCTGCATTGGACAAGGGTGGCTCCCCTGGGCTAATCCCCCCCCCCCCCCCCCCCCCCCCCCCCCGGTAGTTTTAAAATTTCAGTTTTGGCTGGGCAATGGTGGCACATGCCTTTAATCCCAGCACCCAGGAGGCAGAGCCAGGCGGATCTCTTAGTTCGAGGCCAGCCTGGTCTACAGAGAGAGATCCAGGACAGGCACCAAAAACTACACGGAGAAACCCTGTCTCGAAAAGCCAAAAATAAATAAGTAAAATTAAAAAAATAAAAATTCTGTTTTTGCCGGGCGGTGGTGGCGCACGCCTTTAATCCCAGCACTCGGGAGGCAGAGCCAGGCGGATCTCTGTGAGTTCAAGGCCAGCCTGGTCTACAGAGCAGTTTCCAGGACAGCCAGAGATACACAGAGAAACCCTGTCTCAGTAAAAAAAAAAAAAGTTTTAAAGTGTATTTATTTAGCAAGGTGGCACAAATATAGGACATTTTGCAGGAGGCCTCCTACCATGTGCCCTAGGATTCTCAGGCTCAGTGACAAGTACTTTTTACATAGTCCCTAGGCTCAGCCTGACAGCCAGGACTCCACACAGAAAGGCTGTCTTGGAAACAACAAGAATAAACAGCCCCTGGGCTGACTCTGGAGTTGCAGGTTTTCTCTGTCCTTTCTCATTCTGGGTCAGGGACCTGGGGAGATGATGGCTCAGTGGTTAAGAGCAAGTACTGCTCTTGCAGAGGAACTGGGTTCAGTTCCCAGCACCCACATCTGGTGGCTCAAAACTCAAAAAAGGGACTGGAGAGATGGCTCAGCGGTTAGGAGCACTCACTACTCTTCCAGAGGACCTGGGTTCAATTCCCAGCACCCACATGGCAGTTCACACCTGTCTGTAACTCCAGTTCCAGGGGATCCGACATCCTTACACAGACATATATGGAGGCAAAACACCAATGCACATAAAAAAAAAAATTAAACTCCCTAAAAGTCCAATTCCAGGGCATCCCTGGCCACCTGCAAGCACGTGTTGCTTATAAACTAAGACAGCCTCATACACATGCATAAATAAAAAGAATACTCAGGGTGTTTTCCAGATCAGTGGACTGACATGGCTTCCTGGCCCTCTGCTTGCCTTAGCCAGGGTCACACAGACCCGTGTGTGTGTGTGAGTGTCTGGCTCCAGATCACCCAGCTCAGTGGCGGGGCTTGGCAGCCAGCGCTTGTGTCGGGCAGGCACAGCTGAACTCCGCCTGGCACAGTGAGAAATGCATCGAGTGGAGCAGCTGTACCCGACACGCAGGGGCTTGCTTCTGTCTTGCCCGGAGCAGCAGCGCAGGCTGCCTGAGAATCCTTCCATACATGGCCAGAGCAAGTGTTCTGTTATCAGGGAATGGGGGTTCTGGGTGGAGCTGGATACCTACCAGAAGTTTCTGAATCAGTAGGAGAAGGCAGCATAGCAGGGTGTGGGCACGGCCATTCTGGGGTTTGAGCCCTCCCTGTCCCTGTGTGATTACAGCCCAAGTTACTGCTCAGTGCTGTGGTTTCTCGTCTATAAAATGGTAAAGACACCTGCCTCCAGATTGTGCTGATGAGTGAATTATATAAAGATCTTAGCCCGGCACTTAATGTGTAATTAGGGAATGAAAGCCATTATTAGCTGGTTGTGAACTTGACAGTCATAGACGAGGCAGAAAGGTCATGTGTGCAGCAGCCTGGCGATGTCATGGTAGAGCAGGGACCTGCAGCCTCCAAAGACCACAGAAGGCTTTATCCAGTCTTTCTCCGCGGACCAAATGGAGAGTCAGGGCTCGAGCCCTCAGAGGCATAGCCCGAGGCTCCTTTGGGAGACTCTGGGTTCCACCCCTACAGCAAAGGAAGGGCCAGTGGGGAGGCCATTTCACAGAGAGGCCGAGCCACTCCCCAGAGCAGCCCAGCAACAGGCACAGGAAAACCTAGGGGCTTCACAAGTTACAGAGGACAGGATTTGGCTATGGGGGCTGCTAGGTGGGAGAAGCCCGGCTCTCTGACTCATACTGTGGGGTGATGATGGAGCCGGTGAGCTGCGGACAGGGCTGGGGCAGGAGGGAAGAGAAGGCATGTGTGGGTAGGGGAGAGCCTGTGTGAGCCTGGCAGGGTTCCAAGGGCACAACAGCTTGGAGAGGGACAGCCGATAGCCGGGGTTAGAATCCTGAGCGCTAGACTCCCGGACTAGAGCTGGGTTCTCAGCACAGAGCAGCCTCTGAAGGCTTTGGGAACCTGTCCTCAGTTTCTCCCCTTCTCTTCTCCACTCTCTTCCTCTTACACAGCGTACGGTGAACCCAAAATGGGCCTTTTCTTCCCGTCTTGCTCAGACCCTAGGGTGGCTCAGGATTGCCTCTTCTGCCAAGTGAGGCGGAGATACCAGCCCTGCCATCCTCGAATTCTGAGTGACATTTAGGATCTATGTGAACCTGAGAACACCTGAGAAAGGTTTCTTGGTAGCAAAGGCCCAGGCAGTGGACGACATATCCTCTTGAAGGAGCAGCTGATAAATTCTCAAGGAATACGTGAACAACAATTAACACATCAGCAGGGCGGTGCTGGCGCACACCTTTAATCCCAGCACTCGGGAGGCAGAGGCAGGCGGATCTCTAGGTACAAGTCCAGCCTGGTCCACATAGTGGGTTCCATTACAGCCAGGGCTACACAGAGAAACCCTGTCTTGAAAAACAAACAAACAAAAAAGAAGGAGGAGGAGGAGGAGGAGGAGGAGGAGGAGGAGGAGGAGGAGGAGGAGAAGAAGAAGAAGAAGAAGAAGAAGAAGAAGAAGAAGAAGAAGAAGAAGAAGAAGAAGAAGAAGAAGAATTATTAGCATACCAATATCAGTCTAAGTGGCGGTGTGTGCGCTCAGGTCCTATATAGAATGTAGAGATGTAGAGACGTGGAACACGGACCATAAAGCCGTGGATAGTGGGACACACTCAGGGAAACAATGGCCGCCTGCCTGGCTTTGTGCCAGTGGCTGCTTATTTCCAGCCAGCCTGCGCTGCAGTCAGGTCAAGAGCCGGCTTCCTGGGATGGGGAGAGTTTCCAGGAAGAGGCTGAGGTGGAGGCAGGGGACCTGCCAAAGTCAAGGCCCCAGACCCCACCAGCAATTTCCTGAGGTATTCCGGAAGGAGGTGGGATGAGAAGCAGTGGTGTGTCGTGGTGCTTGCGGCTCTACATTCCTGTCTAGCCTGTTGTGAAGCCAGGCTTTGGCTCATTTCTGGTCCCACCCTACCCCTGGCCAGGTTCTTCCTTACTGCATCCACCACCCAACCTGCACGTCTTCGGAAGCTGGTGAATCCTGAGAGGTGGCCTCCTCCTCTGATCCTACCTGGGGACTCAAGGGACCTCCAGGGCTCCCATCCTGATATGGCCCCTTCTGCATTCACGTTCTGAGCCTCTGCTGTCTCTAGCCAGTCAGTCTAATGGGGCCCCTTGCTCTCTAACCCCGGGCTTCCTATTCGCTCCTGACTCCAGGGAGGGTAACATAGCTTGTGTGTGCTCTTCATAACCCTCCCCCCCCAGTTAGCTGGTGTCCTGGGTCACCTGAGGCTGAACCCCACCCTAACTCCTAGATCTTGGACAGAAAGTGCCACCTTTTGTTTGTGACAGGAAGAGCTCCTGGCTCTGTGCTGCGCCAAGATAGGCAGTTGGGAAGCCAACAAACCTTTTCCTGTGTGTGACAGCTCCTTCCCTATCACTTAGTCCTTAGAAAGGCCATCTTCCTGTGTCAGGACAGCTCAGGAACCATTTCCGCTCTGTCTACCTTTGACTTGCAGAGGGGCAGGTTATATTGAGAGGGAGAGGGCTCCCCTGAACAGCTGAAGCATAACCAGAGAACTCGCTCTGCGGACCAACTCTGAGTCAAGTACTTTGACCCATCTTCCAGGTAAAATTGTGTGCACAGGAGCACATCTCTTAGGGCCCTGCCAGCCAAAGGGCAAATAGTCCTTTAGCAGTTATCACTGCTGAAAGGGAGACGAGACACTACTAGAAGACCTAGGTTGGAGGTCTGGGGGATGTCTGTCCAGGCCTGGCCTTGGACATCTTAAGGCAGAGCTTCAGCGTAACTGGAGCAGTCTAGGGTGGCTCTTGTTGACCAGCATTTCAGAAGCTCACAGAATGGTGACAACCAGCTGTGCAGTGACTTGGACACAATGTCTGCTGTGATTTACCAGGCATACATCTTCTTTCAGGACCTGGTAATTATATATAATGAATTTATCTCTCTCTCTTTTTTTTTTTGGTTTTTTTTTTTTTTGAGACAGGGTTTTTCTGTGTAGCCCTGGCTGACCTAGAGCTCCCCTTGTAGAACAGGCTGGTCTCGAACTTGAAGATCTCTCTGCCTGCCTCTGCCTCCCAAGGGCTGGGATTAAAGGCATGCGCCACCACTGCCCACTATAATGAATTTCATTATGACGTTTTCAGAGTTGTACGTAAAGTATTTTGATCATATTCACCCCTCATCACACTCTTTTTTTTTTTTTTAAGATTTATTTATTTATTATGTCTACAGTGTTCTGCCTGCATGTGCCCTGCAGGCCAGAAGAGGGCACCAGATCTCATTACAGATGGTTGTGAGCCACCATGTGGTTGCTGGGAATTGAACTCAGGACCTTTGGAAGAGCAAGCAGTGCTCTTAACCTCTGAGCCATCTTTCCAGGCCCCGCCCTCATCACACTCTTGTCCCCCATCCAGATCCTGCTCACCCTCCCAACTCCCAGCTCTGCCCCTTCTGTTTTGTGTATGTGTCAGTAACCCAGTGGGCTTGATTAGGATTGTTTGCATAAGCTTATATAAGGGGTTACTTCCCAGAACCTGAGCCTCTTACCGGTGGCTACACCTCTGAAAACTTCCAGTAACTTCCCAGGGAAGGGTAGGGCCCCATCCATGATGAAATATCAACGGGCCCAAACCTGTGACATCTTTTGTAGGTAATCACAGCTAATGTGTGTCCAAGAGTGTAACAGTCATGCCATACATGGAAGACAGCGCTCTACAATATTCCACCTAGTCCCCTGGCCCTTACATTCTTTATGCCCACTCTTCTGTGATGTCCCTTGAATGTTGGAAAGAGTGCTGTAGATGTCTTAATTGAGGATTGGCCATTGAAGGGTCATTTATTCTCAGCACTTTGACCAGCTTTGAATGTCTTCAGTAACTGCTGCCTGCTGGGCGTGGGGATGGGGAGCTGTTCTGACGAAAGCTGAAAACTGACCTATGGATGCATACCTCATCCATTGAGATTAGAACAGCAATGGCTTCTCCACGAGGGCCTATGACCTTCCCATCTTTGGGCTTTTGAACATGACAGCGCGAGGCATGAATTTCCTCCTGGGGAGCAGGCCTCGAATCCAATCAGAAAGCAGTTTTTTGCCCCCATAACAGACATGCCACTAGTGCTTCAGGGGACACACCACGCTTAGCACAGGAATACATCTTGATTTTGGGTTTTTGATTTTGTTTTTTAAGACAAGGTTTCTCTGTGTAGCCCTGGCTGTCCTGGAACTCACTCTATAGACCAGGGTGACCTTAAACTCAGAGATCTGCCTGCCTCTGCCTCCTGAGTGCTGGGATTAAAGGAGTGCACCACCACCACCCGGCCAGGAATACATCTTGATGACGAAGAAAACTCTTGTAAAGTCCAAAAGACCCAAACTGATTCCTGACTGCATCTGATGGCAGGTCTCTGACCTCAGCGTCCTTGTGAAGTGTGGCAAGGCATGTTAGTGAGAAAACACATGCAATGTCTGGACTACCGCTGATGCCCAGTAAAGTTTAACTGTTTGTATTATTTATCAGCACGGTCCAGTGGGCAAACACCTGTGTACAAAAAAATACCACCCAGTGTGGGTGACCGCCCAAATGCAGCCTGTGGGGTTGACCCTCAGTCTCCTGCAGAAGGGAGAGGATCCTCAAGTATTCTGTCCGTTTTTCCGTCATGTTACTCATCCTCTTTGCATGGTAGTTGTCTGTGACAGCTTACAGCTCTGTCTTCCACAGCAGCGATCAGTTCCTCTAGGGTAGACATGTGGAAATTCCTGTCTGAACTCAGCATGAACAACCCCTGCTGGGGCCCTTCTCATTTTGAGAGTGAGTCCTGCGAGAAGACCTGGAGGCCTGGCTCCAGTCTGTGCCTGTCAGAGATGGCTTCTAGGAGGAGGTGGCATCCGGGTCAGGTCTCAGAGCCCAGATACAGTTGGGGAGAGCAGCAATGGGCATCTCACAACAGCCAAAAGCAGAGAGTCAGCCTGGCAGCCTGAGACCTTAACAGTGCCTGCTGCAAAGGGTTGGGCTCCCAATCTGAGCATGTTTGTGCCCCTAACAAACCTCTTCCTCCTCTGCACAGTTTAGTACACAGGAGGGACACGCTCAATTAGGGGGCTGGCCTGTTGGGTCTTTCAGTAGATTCTTTGACCAGGGCAGTCCCAGATGACAGTCACCATGCACCCAGTGACAGGCAGCACAGAGTCCTCTCTTCCCTGCAGAGCTTAGTTCAAGGGTGGCTCTATTTGCCCAGTCCCAGGAAGATATTCTAGAACATAGCAGGCAAGGACAGGATGGTCTGGAAGGCTAGGCTTATCTGGGATTCCAGGGCTCCGACTTCCTGTGGGCGAGTGTCCTAGCAAATCCTGGGCTGCTCCGGCCCAGGAGGATGGGGAAGAGGGAGAAAGCTGCCATCTTGCCACTGAGCACCCCACGTGCCCACTGCTCGCCTCAGCCCTGCTCCTGGGACTCTACAAGGCTCTCATTGTTCACTGCTTTGCCGGGCTGACCCCCAGGGAGCAGCTCTGAGCTGGGGGCCTGGGCCGGGCCTCATTCTCAGGGACAGCTTGGGTGGAAAAAGTTGCAAGTCACACCAGAAGCAGCTGCTAAGGAACTTGGGGAATCCTAGGCTAAGAACCCTGGAATCTGAGGGTCAAGGCCCCTTTGAAAATGCAGTGCAAATTAGGCCACAGGTGGTCTGACTGCAGTCTGTCCAGCCTAGATGGTTGATGACTCCTCTCTCTCTCTCTCTCTCTCTCTCTCTCTCTCTCTCTCTCTCTCTCTCTCATCTATCTATCTCCCTCTCTCCCTTTTCTTATAAGCTGTACCTGCCCCTCTCTTCAGTAACCCAGACTTCCCATCTTCCTACTAGTGATTTGCCCGAGGCCCTGGGTGGCTGAGTGGGTAAATTTGTACCTCCTTGTTTGAGGGCTGGCTTTATTTTCAAATTAAAGCCTAGGCATTGGGAGTGTGCCTTAGTAGTAAACTGCCTTAGTAGTATACTGCCTTAGTGGTATACCGCCTTAGTAGTATACTGCTTGGGTAGAGTAAGGTCCTGGGTTGAGTTGTCAGCCCTGCAATAATAATAATAACTATGTAAAAAAAAAAAGTCTGATTTCCTTCCAATGACATTTAAGTGAAAGCAGTGTTACATTGACATGAAAAAGTTAAAATGACATTTTCCTGTGTATGTGTGTGTGGTGTATGTATGTGTCATGTGGGTTTGTGCACGTGTATTGAAGGGTGCTCATTCACACGGGTGCAGGGCCAGAAGTGGAAAGTGAAGTCTTCCTGGACCATCTCTGCCTTATTTCTTAAATTTCCCTTTGCTATACTATTTATTCATTTCTTTGTGTGTGTATGGCGGGGGGAGGTGTACGTGCTACAGCAGGCGTGGAAGTCAGGACAGCCCAAGGGTCAGCTCTTTCTACCGTGAGGGTCTTGGGGATTGAACTCATGTCACCAGGCTTGGTCGCAAGCGCCTTTATCCACTGAGCCATCTCTGAAGGGACATGACTCTGGCAGGCCTTGCCCTTCCCCCTCATTCCCTCAGCCTTGCTAAAGACGGCATTCCTAAAGCTAGCCACTAAGGTCTATTCCCTTATGTGGCCCCTTCCTCTCCTGAGGCTGACGACCAAGGTCCAGCTATCAAAGTATTGAAGTCCAGCAATCAAAAGCCCCCTTTGGCTCACCTAATTAACATGCCCAGTTAAAATTAAACACCTCATCCTGACACGGAGCTTTCCCTTTTACCTTTATAAACCACTAGGCACTGCGGTCCTTTGTCCCTCTGGGACAAATAATCCCCTCCCCCCTTGTCCCTTCCTCTCCCTCCTCGTCCTCTATCTCCTGTCTTTGTCTCTCCGGGGCACATAAACCTCCTTCGTGCTGAGAGCTTGGTTTTGGGGTGTCCTGAGCCGATGCCAGGCCTTTCAATCTTACTGGCTTCACCTTATTTGTTTGTTTGTTTATTTATATTTTGGTTTTTCGAGACAGAGTTTCTCTGTGTAGTTTTGGTGCCTTTCCTGGAACTCGCTCTGCAGACCAAGCTGGCCTCGAACTCACAGAGATCTGCCTGCCTCTGACTCCCAAGTGCTGGGATCAAAGGTGTGCACCACCACTGCCCTGCTCACCTTATTTGAAACAGGGTCTCTACATAGTTCTGGTTGTCCTGGGACTCACAGAGATCCTCCTGCCTCTGCCTCTGGAGTGTAGGGATTAAAAGCATAGGCCACCACACCCAGCTTCTACCTTGATTGATTGATTGATTGATTGATTGATGATTGATCATTTTTCATGACAAGGTTTCTCTGTGTAGCCCTGGCTGTCTTAGAACTAGCTCTGTAGACCAGGCTTGCCTTGAGTGCTGTGATTAAAGGTGTGAGCCATCACTGCCCAGCTACTTCCACCAAAGAGGGAATGTTGGATCCCCTGGAACTGTAGTTATAGTTGGTTGTGAGCTACTGAATGTGGATCCTAGGCTGGGAACCAAACTCTGGTTCTCTGAAAGAGCAGCAAGTACCCTAACCTCTAGGGCATCTTTCCAAGCCCCACATCTTATTTTAGACAGGGTCTCTCCCTGACCTTGGAGCTCCCCATTTGGGTAAACAGGCTGACCTATGAGCTCTAGGGATCTTCCTGTCTCAGCCCACCTCAGCTTTGGGGTTATAGGCATCTGGCTCTTTTGTTCACTGGGGTTCTGGAGATCTGGACACAGGTCCTCATGCTTCAGTATTGGGCCCTTTACCGACCAAGCCATCTCCTTAGCCTCTTGATTATTTATTTACTTGTTTGTTTTGAGACAGGGTTTCTCTGTGTAACAGCCCTGGTTGTCCTGGAACTCGATTTGTAGACTAGGCTGGTCTCGAACTCCCAGAGATGTGCCTATCTCTGCCTCCCAAGTGCTGGGATCAAAGGTGTATACCAGACTACTGCCCAGCTTTAACTAATTAATTATTTTTTTTTACTACAGTCTCACTATGTAGCTCAGTCTGGCTGTGAATCTGCAGTCCTCCAACCTTAGCTGGAACTGTGCCTGGCTTCCCATGGCATTTTTTAAAAACCACTGTGTGTTTTTGTATCATCCAGCTGTGCTGAAACTTAATCTCCCCTTTCCCTACTGAACAGTGAATGCTCAGGTTGTTTCCAGAGCTTTGCTTTTGTGAGCAATGGACAGCACTGTGTGTTCATCCTGGAGCTGCTCGGGTGTCACTTCTGGAAGTCAGTCCTAGAAATCCGCCCGCTGTGTCTGTCACAGGTGGAAAGCACTCCTTCCCTTGTGCATGCTGATGCTGAGCCTTAGGCAGGTGACGTTTTACTCAGGGTCTTCCAGGATGTCACAGACAAGAGTGCAGTTGGTGTGTGACTGTGCCAGCCAGGTAGGACCTGTGCCCACACCCAGGGACACACAAATCCACCTTTGGCTCTGTGGAAGGAACCATGGGCCTCTGAGCTGCTGCATTATCAGGTGGCCAGGATCAGAGACCAGAGGTTCCGGTGGCAATAATGTCCGTCTTTCCCTCCTTCCTTCCTTCCTTCCTTCCTTCCTTCCTTCCTTCCTGCCTTCCTTCTTTCCTTCTTTCCTTACTTCCTCCCTTCCTTCCTTCCTCCTTTCCTCCCTCCCATCCTTCCTTTTTTTTTTTTTCAAGACAAGGTCTCACTCTGTAGCCCAGGCTGGCCTGGAACTCACAGAATTCTGCCTGCCTCTCCTCCCAAGTGCTGGGATTAAAGGCCACAAGAATATTCTTTGCCTCTAGGCCCTCTCTAAGATTTTCCATGAGGTTTCTTTTTTACAGGGGAGGGATGAGATACTGGGATTGGGCCTAAGGTCTTGCAATTGCTAGGTAATCATTCTTCCCTTGACTTATTATCTGTAGACCATTCCTCTCCTTTTCATCTCTCTGAAACTTGCCTTGAAACCTGCATGTGAAAATGAATGTGAGCCCTGGGTCCTAGATTATCCATCCCTTCTCACCAGGATTCATTATATGCTCGCTCTCCCATCCACCGTGGGTTTTGGCTGCTGTTTGTGATGGTTAATTTTCACCGCCCGCTTAGAATCACCCAGGACACATACATCTGGGGCCCATGTGAGCGGTCAGGGAGGAAGACATTCCTCGAATGCAGGTGATACCATCTGTCTTAGTCACTGTTCTAAAACTGAGGAGACACCATGATAAGGCAACTTATAGAAAAGAGCATTTAGGGGCTGGAGAGATGGCTCAAGAGGTTAAGAGCACTGGCTGCTCTTCCAGAGGTCCTGAGTTCAAGTCCCAGCAACCACATGGTGGCTCACAACCATCTATAATGAGATCTGGTGCCCTCTTCTGGCCTGCATACAGGCAGAACACTGTATACATAATGAATTAAAAAAAAAAAAAAGAAGAAAGAAAAGAGCATTTAATTAGCAGCATGCAATTTCAGAGGATTAGTCCATGATTATCATGGCACTGGAACAGTAGCTAAGAGCTTGTATCTGATCCACAAGCAGAAGACTGAGAGAGAAAAACAGGAGATTGAGGCTGACACGGGCTTTTGAAACCTCAAAACCCACCCCCAGTGACACACTTCTTCCAACAAGGCCACACCTCTGGATCCTTCCTAAACAGTTCCATTAACTGGGAACCAAACATTCAAATAGATGAGCCTATGGGGGCCATTCTCATTAAAACTACCATGCCATCCCATGGCTGGGGTCCTGGACTGTAGGAAAAAGAAAAAAAAATGGGGCTGGGGGGATGGCTCAGTGGGCAAGATGAGAACTTGAGTTTGCATCACCAGCAGCATAGAAAATACCAAATGTTGCCACAGGTCCCTGTAACTGTAATGTTGTGGGGGCAGGGGTGGGGACAGGAAGATGACTGGAGTTTGCTGGCTGCCAGCTTAGCTCCAGGATTAGTAAAAGACCCTGTCTCCAAAGAATAATGTGGAAGATGATGGAGTAGGGCACCTGACAGCCTCCTCTGGCCTCTGTGCACATGTGCATGGGTGCACACACTTGTGCATTACACCATACACACACACACACACACACAAAACGGAAAAAGTTAACACAATGTTAGCAGCCTCCTCTTCCCTGCTGTGACATGTTGGACCATCACACCATGAGCCAACATAAGCCCTTCCCTCCTTCCGATACTTAAAGGAGAAAGTAATACATTGTTGTCAGTTTTTAAAACTTTCTTCTTATCTCCTTCACAGCCTTTCTGCCCAGCAGGTTGGCTGGCAGACTGGCAAGCGGAAGGTACAGCCCCTGGTTCTTGCCCGGGTCAGCCAGAAACCTTCTCTGGCTCTGTCCACTCTGTCCACATTGCTCACCCATGCTCTTAAAGCACATATTTTTTTTTTTCTGAGTCTGGGTATATGACTCAGTGTCTTGCACATGCTGGGCAAACATCATACCACTGAGCCACATTCCCAGGCTCAGTAATTGACATAAAAAATAAGGTAGGGCTGTTACCAAAGCCCGTCTGGTAGAGTGCTTGCATAGCAAACACAGAGGGCCCTGGATTCAACCTCCAATACTGCAGAAATAGAATCACATGCATACATAATTACGCAAAGTGCTAGCTGGGCACAGTGGGACACGCCTTGAATCCCAGTGCTCGCGATGCAGAGGCAGGCAGATCTCTGAGTTTTGAGGCCATTTGATCTACACAGAGAGTTCTAGGACAGCCAGGACTATACAGAGAATAGTCTGTCTTAAAAAAAAAAAAATCATCGGGCTGGAGAGATGGCTCAGAGGTTAAGAGTACTGACTGCTCTTCCAGAGGTCCTGAGTTCAATTCCCAGCAACCACATGGTGGCTCACAACCATCTGTAATGAGATCTGGTGCCCTCTTCTGGCCTGCAGTCATACATGCTGTATACCTAATAAATAAAATAAATCTTAAAAAAAAAAAAATCGCTAAAGACCCTGAGTCCTAATCTTGAAACCATGGCTTGACTTTGCCCTGCCCATCAGCCTGTGGCTCCTGAACCTCACCTGTAAACAGGGACTCATCCTCTACCCACACCTCGATTGACTGTCTCTACACAGCATTTTTACCACTGTTATCTCACCTGGTTACCCACAAACCCGGGATGCAGGCAGAGCAAAGATTATCGTCCTCACCACACACACCTTACAGGGAGGGAAATTGGGGCTCACTGGGATGAGGTGGCTGGCCTGCAGTCACACAGCTCTGGTCGCCATGCCGGTCCCTCATGATGCGGCAAGCTGACTCAGGCGATGGAAGCCCACAGAGGCTGTTGGGGGCCAAGGGCTGAGCTGTGTAAGCTATTATTAAGGCAATGGGAGAGATCACGGTCAGATCAACAACAGTGAGTCACCTCAGGCTCTCCACGACCATTTCTGGGATTTTCGATATTTTGGACAGGGTTTTGCTATATAGCTCAGGCTGGCCCCTAAATCAAGATCCTTCTCCCTGTGTTCTTTAACGCCCCCCCCCCCCCAAAGTTAGGTTTGAAGACTGTAGAAGCTGGTTTCAAGATCCCAAACCCGAGTCCTTCATTTAATGGAGATGCCTAGATCCTGACTCCACAGGGGACAGGGCAGGCGGTCAGGGTGCAAGGCGAAATGTTGGCCTTCTCACTGCAGACATACTCAGAGGTGTGCAGCTGGCAGATGTGTCCCCAGCCCCTGGATCACAACTGTATTCTTCAGTGTGATTCTGTGGGCTTTGAGGAAGCAGAATTCAAGTTAATCTCTTTCCTTGATAATTGACCCAGGTGACAATTTAGGTACAAAGGTTTCAGTCTATTTCATGTTTTAAAGTGCCAATCTCAATTGTTTAACCAATGAGGGTCAGGCATAGATTTATTATTATTGTTATTATTATTTTGGTTTTTTGAGATAGAGTTTCTCTGTGTAACAGCCCTGGCTGTCCTGGAACTCACTCTGTAGACCGGGCTGTCTTCGAAGTCACAGAGATCCGCCTGACTCTGCCTCCTGAGTGTTGGGATTAAAGGCGTGCGCCACCACTACCCGGCTCGTTATTTTTTAAAGATTTATTAATTTTACATAAGTGAGTGTTTTGTCTGCCTATATGTCTGTGCACAGCATGCAAGCGGTGCCCCTACAGTCAAGAGGGCGTCAGATCCCCAAAATTGGAGTTACAGGTGGAGGCTAGTTACAGATTGGATGCTGGAAATCCAACCCAGGTTGTCTACAAGCGCAGCAGATGCTCTTTCCTGCTTTATACATTTATTTTTTTAGTATTACATTTATTTGCGTGTGCGCATATGTGTGCTTATGATTGTGGAGACCTGCGTGGAGGTCAGAGGACAGCTTGTGGGATTTGGTTCTCTCCTTCCATCAGGTGGGTCTAGCCAATTCAATTCAGGTCAACAGCCTTGGCAGCAAGTACCTTTTACCTGATGAGCCATGTTACTGACCCTATTTATTCGGAGACAAGGTTTCTCTGTGTGACTTTGGTTGTCCTGGAACTCACTATGCTGTTTAGGCTGGCCTCCAACTCCCAGAGATCCACCTCCCTCTGCCTCCTGAGTGCTGAGATTAAAGGTGTGCCGTCATGCTAGGCTCCTATTTATTTTTGAGACAGTTTTACATTGTAGCTCAGGCTGGCCTGGTACTAGGCAATCAAGGTTATCCTCAAACTTGGGCGGTTTTTCCTGCCTCCGCATTCCCCCATGCCTTGTATAAAAGTGTGGGCCATTCTGCCCAGCTTTATTTTTATTTTTAAAACAGGTCTCTTGTAGCCTAGGCCGGCATCTAACTCTTGCTTCCACCTCTCAGGTGCTGGGATTAGAGCCATGAACCAGAAGGCTCTGTCTCCATTTTTAAGATACTGAAAACATAGTTCAAGGTGATACAAGATCACACGGCTGGGGAGGGAGGGAGTCAGGATTTTAGCCTGGGTTGATAGAACTCCAAAACACTGTTCCAGATGACTAAGACCCTGTTCATTCCCTCAGGGGGAGCAGCAGACCCATTCCTACAAGCTACGCATAGGTCAGAGTGATGTCACCGTCTCCGCAGCTGATTCATCAGCCTGTAGTTAGGGGAGGCCTCTGGGGGAGGGGTCTATTGGCCCGGGGTCTTCAGAAACGAGCAGACCAGGCGACCAGGCCGGGGAGGTTCCAAAGCCAGGTGTGGTCAGAACACACCATGAGACAGTGGTCTGTTTCTAGGTCCTTCCAGCAAGAGCTCAACCCATTCTTAAAAGTTGAAGGGACGCGGGCCCAGAAGGGCGTGTGCGCGTGAGATCGCCTAGTTTACACAGCTAGAGCCGGACTACCAAGAAGGACCAGCTTGGTTGTGGGGTCTCCAGCCTGTCACTACATAGCTCCCTGGACTGGTGGTGGTAGTAGGGGTGTTTGGGTTCCCTAGGCAGGCCATGGGGCGTGGAGGGACGAGCGATCGGGGTGTTGTAAAGTGGTGAGGCATGGAAGGAATCTGGTGACCATATGGAGTTTTGGGATCTGCTGGGAAAGCGGCTCGATTCTTTCAGACTGGGGGTGGGTGTGGTTCAGAGAAGGCTGTGAGGAGGATCTGCAGGTTCTGGGGGGTGAGCTTGAGGCCGGCTTAGCGGCCCGCGAGTGTGTCCCGCCTCTAGGGTAGGAGGGCCTGGGGTGTCTGCGGGTGGCGATGGGGAGGGGCTAGTCGGCGATGGGTTGTCCCCGCTGCCAGGAGGGGCTCCCCTTGGGAAGGGGTGCCTCGGTCTGGAGAAGAGGGGTGATGGGGCGTCCGCCCTTCCGGGGAAGGGGCTCGACGGCGTGGGCGGGGCCGCAGGGTGGGGCCCCCTCCTCCTCCTCCTCGCGCTCCCCCGCGGCGCGGGCGGGCGCGGGCGGGCGGGCGAGCGAGGGCGGGGACGGAGGCGGTGGGCGCCCGCGGCCGGCCCACAATGAGCAGAGCGGGCCGTGGTGAGTAAGCGGCGGCCGGCCGAGCCGGGCCACGCGGGGCGGAGGCTGCGCGGGCAGGTCGGGGCAGGCTGGCCGGGCGGGGTCGGGAGCCGAGTCCGCAGCCTTCGCCGCGCCGGAGCCGAGCGAGAGGACACCGAGGCCCCGCCCCGGCCGCCGGTGGCGCCCCGACCTCCGAGCCGCGCCGCAGACTCAGCCGGAAACCGGCCCCGGCCGGAGCCCGAGCGCCAGCCTTGGTGCCACCTGACCCCGGGGTCGGAGCCGCACGCGCCGCAGCCCGAGTCCCCTGGCCCAGTCGGGGCTGTCCCGAGCCCGGCCCCAGCATGGCGGGGCCGCGGGGCGCTCTCCTGGCCTGGTGCCGCCGCCAGTGCGAGGGTTACCGCGGCGTGGACATCCGCGACCTGAGCAGCTCCTTCCGGGACGGCCTGGCTTTCTGCGCCATCCTGCACCGGCACCGGCCCGACCTGATGTGAGTGTCCGGGGGGGCGCGCGCGGGCGCGCGCCTGCGCGCCTGAGCGCCTGAGCGCCAGCGCCAGCGCGCGGGGCTGGGGACCGCCGCCTCCCTCAGTGACGCGGGGGCACACGCCGCCCCGAGAGGTCCAGGAGCCCACCACACCCGTGGGCCCTGGATGCGGAGGAGCAGGGCCGCCCAGATCCCCAGACCCGCGCACCCCCTCCCCCACCGCGGGCCACTGGTGTCAGGCTCTGACCTCGAGAGTACCCAGGGGCGGGGGGGAAAGTGGGAGCCGGTCCCCCACACTCTAGGAGGGAACTCTGACCCCTTCCTAGGGGCTCCAGCAAACATACCGATCCTCTCTCCCTCCCTCCCTCCCTCCGTTGGCGCCAGAGCACAGTACCCCCAAACTTGACTGTCGGGGATCAGACTATGCCACTCCCCCCAGATAGGCTGCGTCCAAGTTCGAGCTAGTGTGAGCAGACCCCCAGGTGCTCTGGAGGGCTGTCATTTTTCCAGTAGGAATTTACATCTGTAAGGGCAACCACCGGAAAGGGTCTCCGAAAGAATGCGGCCGCCCCTACCTGATCTGATCACTTCCTACCTAGGAGATCGCTGCCCGGCGCCAGCTTTATTCACTTCCCCGGTCGCTCCCTCCCACCCCTGAAGCCTAAGCCCGGTTCCCTTCTATATATAAGCTGTCATCCGACTCGCCGAGTCCCATATTTTGTCGGACTCCCATGGGAATGTAGGTCATTAGTTTCAATTCTCTCGTCAGCGGTTTTTGTCATTTACATTTAAAGTGCAAAGAACCCAGAGGGGCGGAGGGGAGCCACCTCTCCGTAAGGCGTTTTGGGCTGATCCGCTGTAGGGCATTAACCCTCTTTCTGGCACAGAGCTCCTAGATTCATGACTATCGGGTGACTTGGGGTACACTACTCCCCAACACCCCCTCAGCTAGGACTCTGACTAGGTGTATGCTCGTGGCCCTGCCGTTCCCAATGGGGCACAGCGATGGGGCAGAGAAGGGGAGCCAGGCGTGGAGGAAAAGACTCTAGGACAGTTGACAGCCACCAATCTGTAGCTTCCAGCTGGAAAGTGGGTCCCTCCTACCCGAGCTACTCTGCAGGGTCCCCTGGGAAACTGTATGGGCTTCTACCTCAGCTTTCTTCCCTGAGCCCTGGAACCTCTTATCCGTCGTTCACTGATTGATTTATTCGTAAAACTGAAAGTGACGTTCATCTGGTGTCTGCCTTCCTTTCGCTTCACGTTTCAGTAGCAATTCTGGAAGAAGAGTCCCGAGTCTGTCTTGTTTACAGCCCCCTAGGGAGGGCTCCCCCAGCTCTCAGAACCTTCAGGGTCTCTTTGGATCTCTCCCAGACCTGTTTCCATAGGACAGGATGTGGGAGGGCCCCCGAAGGGATTGCCCAACTCCAGCTTGATTTACTACTGTGTGTCCGAGGGGCCCTGGAAGATAGGGTTTGGGGGAGTGTGGATACAGAAGGGAGCCAGGTTGTATAGTGTGGGACCCAGCGGTAACTGAAGCAGGGGAGTAGAGCTTGGGGCTGGGCCCCTGCTTTGGAGCTGCCGCTCTGGGGTCTTCTGTTTTTGCTGGAGACTAGTCCTGAGGCAGGGGATGAGCCTGGTGTCAGGAGTGTCAGGATGCTAGGTTGCTAATTCCCCCCCTCCCCCCAAATGCTGGCTGCTGGTGCTAATGTTTAAGCCCTGGGGAAAATCACCGGTTCTCTGGGCATCTGGAAGGTGGGGTTGATAACAAGACCTACCTCACAGCCCTGTGGTGAAGATTTTAAATGAGTTAATAAACATGTAGTTAACGCTGAGCACTGGAAGAGGTGCTATTAGGCAGTGGGGGGTGGGGGTGGGAGCGACCGCTGAACCCCCTCATCCAATCAGCAAGTGTGTATAGTCACTGCTCCCACACACTGGGATTGGCAGAGACCACAGCCAACTAGGCAAAAGCCTACTTACTAGCTGGGCGTGGTGGCCCATGCTTTTAATCCTAGCACTTGGGAGGCAGAGGTGGATCTCTAAGGTCCAGACCAGCCTGGTTTACAGAGCGAATTCCAGGACAGTCAAGGCTACACAGAGAAACCCTTTCTTGAAAATCAAAAACAAAATCAACAACAACAACAACAACAAAAAACCCTACATACTGGTGCACATGTGGAGTTTGAGGTGATTAACAGTGGTTCCTCCAGGGAAAGCCTCCAGGGGAGACATCCTGAGGAAAAGGAAGAGGTCAAGAGAAGGCCCCAAGGCCCCACCTGAGGACTTTCAAGGTCTCGGGGTCACTCAGATGTCCAGGAAGCAGATGTGAAGGGTGTTCCCTCCTAAGCAGAAGTCTAGACTCAATCATTTGCTAGGGAGGCTGTAGCAGGAATCTTAAAAGTTCTTATTAATAAAATCAAACCTGAGGCCAGTTATTGGGGTGAACTGGAAGATCAGAGAACTAGAATTAATTTAAGCTATAAGAACAGTTAGCAAGAAGCCTGCCACGGCCATACAGTTTGTAACCAATATAAGTCTCTGTGTTTACTTGGTTGGGTCTGAGCGGCTGTGGGACTGGCGGATGACAAAGATTTGTCCTGACTGTGGGCAAGGCAGGAAAACTCTAGCTACAGGAGGCTGGGCCTGGACCAGGCTAATTGCTTGGGAGAGAAACTGAGGCCAGGTTCTTCATAAAGCCCAGAGAAGGGTGGAGGTTTATCTGTCCTCCACTTATTTATTTGCTAGGGATTGAATCCTAGTCCATATGCATGCTAGATAAGCATTCAACCACAGAGCTGCTCCCGCAGCACTTAGGGGCAGATCTGTTCAAGAGGAGAGGTAGGGTGAGGATTCTAGCCTCTGACGGTGCAGGCTCTGCCAGGCCGGTGTGTGTGTGTGTGTGTCTGTGTGTCTGTGTGTCTGTGTCTTTGTGTATGTGGTGTTCCTGCTGTGTTGGTGAGGAACTGGACCATGCCCTTCTCTCTCCTCCAGCTTTTTCTGGATTCCCTTGAGACCAGGGCCCATGTGGCATCGTTTCCATGCTTATTTCCTCTGGAGGCAAGTGGAACTTTCTCGGCCTTTGAAAATTCTCAGAAAAGAAAGATCTGTGCGACCCAAACTCAGATGGTATTTAGGCACAGAGATGGCATGGAAGAAGTTGAGAAAAGAATAGTAGTATGGTGTGTGTTTATGTATGTGTGCATATTTATTTGGTATGTGTGTATGTAGGTTAGAGGTCAACCTCAGATGATATTCCACTTTTTTTTTTTGAGACTGGATCTCATTGAGACCAGGGGCTGGCTAATTAGGCTAGGCTCTGACTGCCCATCAAGCCTCAGGGATGCATACCTGCCTCTTCCTCATCAGTGCTGGGGTCCCAGGCATGCGCCACCACACCTGCTTTTTTTTTTTTTTTTTTTTGTGGTACTTCTTTTTTTTTTTTTTTTTTAAGATGTATTTATTTATTATGTACACCGAAGAGGGTGCCAGATCTCATTACAGATGGTTGTGAGCCACCATGTGGGTGTTGGGAATTGAACTCAGGACCTCTGGAAGAGCAGTCGGTGCTCTTAACCTCTGAGCCATCTCTCCAGCCCCTCCACACCTGCTTTTTACTTGGGTGCTGGGGATTGAACTCAGGTCCTCATGCCTGTGTGGCACGCGCTTCCCAAGTGAGCCGCCTCCCAGTCCCAGTTACCACAGTTTTACAGTTTTCATTGTGTATTATTTCAACAAACATGGACAAGAACACTTCCTAAACACCAGCGACTGTGTAGGGTCCTAGGGAAGCAGTGGGGACAAACTGTGGCCCCACCTTATGGGAACACTGCTGAGGAAACCAAACTGTCCAGACAGGTTGCCCTTATGTCATTGGTTTTGGAATCCCCTGTGTTGGGCATTAGTTGTGTTTTGTGTCACAGACCGGGAAACTGAGGCACAGGGAGACTAAGTAGCTGGCAGATGAAGTTTTGTCGCTGTTAGGCAGTGACAAAGCTTGTGTACTTTGCGGTGTCTAGGAGGCCCCTGTCACTCTCAGAGCCTGCTGGCCCTCACTCCAGCCTGGGAGCAAGGGCCGAGGCTCTCCTGAGTCTTCAGGGCAGTGGGAGCAGATAGGGTTCCTGACCTGCCCACAGTCACACAGCCTACCCGAAAGAGCAGGTCCACAGGCGCCCCACCTGCTCACGCTCCAGCCCACTAGTCTACAGATGGATGGAGCCAACAAGCGCCCCTGTTTCCCACACCAGCGCCCTGTGGAGAGGGCCTGCCATCAGTACCTGCCCCACTTCAGAAGCCGAGAAGCCCTTTACTAGGAAAGTGACAAGTCCCTCTAAGGAAGCTGTCCCCGGGAATGCCTGATGGGACAGACCAACTGTTGAGTACTAGCAGCTCTGGGTTATCTTCCTTTCTGCTCTGGGTCTCACTTGTTCTAGTTTGAACCCCATTAAGAAACACATCTAGGCCGGGCGGTGGTGGCGCACGCCTTTAATCCCAGCACTCGGGAGGCAGAGCCAGGCGGATCTCTGTGAGTTCGAGGCCAGCCTGGGCTACCAAGTGAGTTCCAGGAAAAGGCGCAAAGCTACACAGAGAAACCCTGTCTCGAAAAAACCAAAAAAAAAAAAAAAAAAAAAAAGAAACACATCTAGGGGGAGCTGGAGAGGTGGCTCAGTGGATAATAAGAGCACTGGCTGCTCTTCCAGAGGAACTGGGTTCAATTCCCAGCACCCATGTGGCGGCTCACAACTGTAGTCCAGGGAGTCCAATGCTCTTCTGGCCTCCTTGGGCATCAGGCAGGCACATGGGATACAGACATACATGCTGGAAAACATGTATATTAAATAAACAAGAAAATACTTATGCACACATACACACAAAAATAAATAATGCAAATTTAACAAAACAACAACAAAAAGGGACCATTCCTCCTGGAGTTGGATGGGGTTTTGGGTTCTGTGCTTGGTGTGGCTTGTGTTTGTGGCATTCAGTGGAAGTTCCAAAAGTGTAGCTTCCCAGGGCTGCCTAGCTTCCCTTCGTGAATCGCAGCATCCTCTTCTGTAAAATGGGGTGAGCACCTGTCAGATGAGCTGCTGGCAAGTGTGGGCTCCCCTGCATGGGAATGCCCACGTTGCACGTCTGCATGGTTGCAAGTCCGTATGCATAGTTGGCCCTTTTGGTCACTGCCTGAGGAGAAGGCCTCCTGGGGAAGAGTTGGAAATCCATCCCTGACTTGGAGCTTGGCTTGAGCCCACCCCTTCTCAGGCCTTGCTTAGGTGCCTTCGGGGGCCAAAGGCTCACTCTGCTTCCAGAGGACAGTGACCGCTCCGTCAGGGCTTACAGCCTCAGTTTCCTCTTCAGGCGCCCTCCCACATCTTACAGAGCCCAGGCTGGTCCTGTCAGGATAAGATCACCTCTTCGCCCTCCTTCCTGACCCTGCCCATCTCCTCTCTTGACCAGTCCTCCTGTCTCTTGCAGCGACTTCCAGTCTCTCTCCAAGGAAAATGTCTTCGAGAATAACCGTTTGGTGAGTCCTCAGACGGACGGGAGCCCAAAGGGCTGTGTGCGGTGGGAGGGCGGTGGTCACAGAGGGCCACTGCATTTGGAAAGGGGGCTGGTGCAGGTCCTAGAGGAGGCCCTGGTTCTCCCCCCTTCTCACCTCTTCCCATGGGTGCCCTTCAGGCCACCATGTGGGGATGGTACTGTAGTCACCGCGTCCCCTCATAATGAGCTGGTCCCAGGGTGGGAAGTAGTCACTAACTGCCGTCTCTCTGTCCCCTCCTCACGGTGGCTGCTCCTGTCCCCACCTTTGTACCTGCTTCCACCCTAGGCCTTTGAAGTGGCTGAAAAAGAGCTGGGGATCCCTGCTCTCCTGGACCCCAGTGACATGGTCTCCATGAGTGTCCCCGACTGTCTCAGCATCATGACCTATGTGTCCCAGTACTACAACCACTTCACCAGTTCTGGCCAAGGTGAGAGGGGACCCCACCCTTCAGGGAGGCTGCCCTGGGCTGTCGACTTCTTTTCTGAGCTGTAGAGAAATAGCCGGGATGGCTAGGCGGCAGTGGCACATGTCTCTGATGTGAGGCAGAGGCAGGTGGATCTCTGAGTTGGAGGCCAGCCTGGTCTACAGAGCGAGTTCCAGGACAGCTAGGGCTACACAGAGAAATCCTGTCTCAAAAAAACAAAGCAAAACCAAAAAAAAAGAAGGAAAAAAATCGCCAGGAAACAAACAGCCTGTCATTTATTCACTGGCCGTAGATTCGCTAGTTCATATATTAAACAGCATTGGCTTGGGTGAGGTGCTCACACCTGTAATCTCCATACTTGGGAGGCTGAGGCAGAAGGATTACCTCAAGTTTGAGGCCAACCAAGGCCCCAGAATCAGACCCTGCCTGCTTTGCCTTGTGTGTGTGTGTGTGTGTGTGTGTGTGTGTGTGTGTGTGTGTGTGTGTGTGTGTTTGGGGCGGGGGGCAGGGCTAGAGGCAATAATAAGCCCAGGTGAGCTCTTCTGGGAGTTCACCTCCCCTCACCCACCGCACTTCCTGTCTGGCACTTCCCAGGGCTTTTTCTTCCTGCCACGCTGCTCTCTTCTTCTGGGCTGTTGCAGCCCAGCATTTTTGCAGAGCCTGCCTCCTCGGCTTGAGAATAGAGACACTGTCAGAGAGTGTATGCTGGAGGGACAGGCTTCCTCTCGGTTCCTGTCAGGTTGCTGAGTGTCCCAGGACAGCTTGGGGACAGACAGCTCCTTTCTGCAGAGGGGAAGTGAGTCCAGAGAGGGGAAGCAAGGGACTCGAGAACACAGTGCAAAAGCTAAACAATCCCGAGGCCTACACGGGGCAGTTGCTGCCACCAGGCCCTGAATAGCCCACGTGGGTCGTGTTTACTGCATCTGCTCTGTGTGGGGAGAATCCAGTCTGTCTCTTTAAATGGGATGGGGTGGGGCTGGAGAGATGGCTCAGTGGTTAAGAGCACTGTCTGCTCTTTCAGAGGACCCAGCACCTTACATGTACATAGAGGCTCACAACGGTCTATAATTCTAGTTCCAGGGGAGTGGATGCTCTCCTGATCTCTGCAAGCATCAGGCATGAACAGGCATACATGCATACATAATTAAATAACAATAAAAAATGTTTTTAAAAAAGGCTGGGTATGGTTGTGTATGCCTTGCATACCAGCTCTTAGGAGGCAGAGGCAGGCTGATTTCTGTGAGTTGAAGGCCAGCCTGGTCTGCAAAGGGAGTTCTAGGTCAGCCAGGGCTACAATGTGAGACTTTGTCTCAAAAAAATGAAAGAGAAAAAACAACAACAAATACTGTTCTAGAGCCTGGCAGAGTGCTTGCACACCATGCATAAAGTGGAGCTTAGTTCGAAGAGTGCTTGCACACCATGCATAGAATGGAACTTGGTTCAAAGAGTGCTTGCACACCATGCATAGAATGGAGCTTAGCTGGCAGAGTGCTTGCACACCATGCATAGAATGGAGCTTGGTTCGAAGAGTCCTTGCACACCGTGCATAAAGCCCAGGCTGGGTTCAGTTCCCAGCACCATGTAAACTAGTGGTGGTGACACACGCCTGTATTCCCAGCATTTGGGAGACGGAGGCAGGAGGACCAGAAGGTCAAAGTCCTTGTCAGCTACACAGCCTGGGAGACGTAAGAGCTTGTCTTAAGAAAAAATAAAGTCAGTTTTTGAGCTGGCCCTTGCTGCCAAGGCTGATGACTGGGTTCAGTTCCTAGAGTCTACACAGTTGAAGGGAAGAGCTGACTCCTGAAATTTGCCTCCTGACCTCCGCTTGTGCACCACGGCACTTTCAAGCTCCCTATCCCCAAAGTACATAAACATTAAAATCTTAGGGGCTGAAGAGATGGTTCAATTATTAATAAAGACTGAGTTCAGAGCTGGGCGGTGGTTGTGCACACCTTTAATCCCAGCACTTGGGAGGCAGAAGCAGGCGGATCAGCCTGGTCTACAAAGTAAGTTCCAGGACAGTCAGGGCTACACAGAGAAACCCTGTTTTGAAAAAAAAAGACTGAGTTCTGTTCCCAGCACTTATGCCTGGCAGCTCATAACTGCCTGTAACTAGCTCCAGAGATCTAGCCTTCGTGGGTGTTGCACTCATGTGGACAAAGAAACACTTAGACACACACATACACACGTAATCAAATGCAAAAGAAAACCTTACAGTTTTAAACTAGGTTTAAAAAAAAAACGTGTATGGAGGATGCATGTAGCTGGCTGGAGCATGCTGGAACTTTGTTATCTGCACATGCCAAGGGCAGCTGCATTGGAAGACCCCGGAGCCACTAGTGGGAAGGAGTCTAGCTTCAGTAGAGATAAGAACGTGGCCTCAGACTTTTCTCTTTGCTTTTTTAGTCTGTGAGTAACGGGGGCCTATTTCTTAACACCCCCCCCCTTGGTCTCCTCTTTGGGATAGGGTTGTGCCTAGAGCCCACCTCACAGGGTTGCTCTGAGGAGTGAAAGGGGTGTGTGCAGAGCATGTTTGCCCTCTCTGGTTTAGGACTCAGGATGCTTGTTGTTACGGGTCCCCAGCTTGGGTGGTACGGTTTCGGGACTGTGACTTTCGCAGTCTGGGAAATGACTAACATCTACAGGGTGCTGTGTGTTGATTCAGAAAAGATGAGCTTTGACCTGAGGGTGTTTTCTAGTTGTGGTGTTACTGGGTGCAAGCCTGCCGTAGGAGAAGGGCATGCGAGTCTGTACTGTTGATTGAGTGTCGCTTGCATACTGGTCAGGGTCCATGAGTGGACTGTGTGACCCTGATCACAAGTCCTCCTGTTTCCCAGGCTTCACTGCTCTACTCTGTCCTTCTTCCTCCTCCAACCCCTTTCAGATGGTCTCTTCATGTAGCCCAGGCTAGCCTGAAACTCAGGCTGCTTCTTCCTCGCCTTCTAATCGAGAGTTACAGATACGTATTGTCATGCTCACTTTATTTCCCGGTGTCTTTGTAACCAATCAGGTATCACTCTTAAGTCCTTCCCGGAAGTCACTTCCTAGGCCTGCCTGCCAGGTGGGGGTGTCCTGTGGGGTTTCACTGATAAAGTTTGTATCTTTTCTATCAGTTGGCCCCTAGATACAAACCATTTTTATCCCATTCGCCACCCGCTGTGATGTGTTCTAACCCTGTGTTCCCTCCCCTAGAGATGGTCCTGTATTGTACTTTCTGGGCAAGTTGAAAGTGTGTGTGTGTGTGTGTGTGTGTGTGTGTGTGTGTGTGCCTGAGCATATCTCTGCATCATGTGTGTGTAGTATCCTGTAGGAGACCAGAGGGTATTGAATCCCCTGGAACTGGAGTTACAGGTGTGTGTGAGCTGCCATGTGGGTGCCGACAAAGGTCAAGCCAGGTCCTCTGTAAGAGCCATTTTTTTTTTTAAGCTGGCAGTGGTGGCACATACTTTTAATCCCAGAATGTGGGAGGCAGTATAAATCTCTGTGAGTTTGAGGCCAGCCTGGTCTACAGAGCTAGTTTCAGGATAGCCAGGGCTACACAAAGAAACCCTGTCTTGAAACTTCCTCCATCAAAAAAAAGGAAAATAAAATAAAAAAAATTCACATTTATTTATTTAGTTTGTCTGTGTGCACACATACTGCCCATCCACCATGTGGGTGTCGGAGATTGAGCTCAAATCATCAGCCTGCTGCACCATCTCGCTGGCCCTTTAATTAATTAACTAATTAATTAATTAATTTTGAGACAGGGTCTTGCTTTGTAGCCCAGACTAGCTCAGAATTCACAATCTGGTCTTAGCATCCCAGATACAGGGATTACAGGTGTGCACCACACATACACACATGTGCATACCTTGTTTGTCTATTTTCAGCACTGGGGATTGAACTCAGAGCCTTGATCATGCTAGTCAAGCGCTCTATGGATGAGCTGTCTGGATTCTTGACTGGTTAAATTAACACATAGTGACTGTTTTGTGGTGCACAGTTCTAGAGAAGTTAGAGGTTGGGTTTTGTTTTGTTCCTTGGGTGCAGACGAGGTTCTCAACTTGACACTAGCTGGTGGAGGAGGGAGATGGTCTGAGGGAAGCCCTGGTATGTGTGTGGCGTTTCCTTTGACTCCTGGAGAGTCACAACTGCTCACTTGGAGACAGGCAGGCGACCTCGGGGAGTAGGCCACCTCCCTGAGCCTTCACTCAGGCGTCATCCCTCTGCCTGAGTGGGAAGAAGCTGGGACCCGGCCTGCTGCAGCCATGGTTATGCAGGCAGTCCTTTACAGTGTCGGTCACTGGCTCCCTGTGACGGACGGAGGTTCTGCAAGGCTCACTGAGTGCCTTGCCCCTGGCACCTGGCTTGAAAGTGGACGTGTTTCCTGCTCTTACATGGAATATAGCTGCAGCCGAGCGTCCTGCCCAGAGGTGGTGGCGGTAGAGCTTTGGGTAGGCTGGCACCTACCTGGGCTCCAGGTTCTGTGCCTGCCTCAGGGTCTTTCCTGTCTTTTTTTTTTTTTTTTTTTTTGGTTTTTCGAGACAGGGTTTCTCTGTGTAGCTTTGCGCCTTTCCTGGAACTCACTCGGTAGCCCAGGCTGGCCTCGAACTCACAGAGATCCGCCTGGCTCTGCCTCCCGAGTGCTGGGATTGAAGGCGTGCGCCACCACCGCCGCCGCTGCCGCCGCCACCGCCACCACCGCCCGGCTCTTTCCTGTCTTGTAGCCGCTGTCTCACCACACCCCACACCAGGAAAGGACCCTGCATCCCCCTCCCCCACATCTGCATCACCTGCTGTGCAACCAGGAGAGGAGGCTCAGGTAGGCAGACCCCTGGGTGCAAGAGTAGGCGAGGGGCGCAGCTGTCGGGGCGCAGCTGTCGGGGCCCAGCTGTCGGTACAGCGACTGTTGCGGGAGGAAGTCGGCCATGGCCGTGTTCAGAGGGCATCCCCTGCTCTTGCCCTGCTAGGTTCCCAGTCCCCCAGCCCCATTTTGTAGCAGGGGGCCTGGATGTTTTTCTCCCGAGTTTGAGTGAGTCACGTTCCTTACTGTGGCTGAGTGGACAGGCCACATGCTGTCCTTGCCATCATGGGACTGTCAGGAGCTCCACGCACAGTGATGCACAGTGATGCGGATATTCCCATTGACTCCGTGGAGTCCGAGTTTGGAACCACTCAGGGTGATTTCACTGAGGCCCCCTCCACAGCGGAATCTCTCAGGCCCTGTTGTCCAGACAGGAAACAATGACTCAGTGAGGTTTAGTCCTTTTGTCCAAGGTCGCTCAGTAGAGAAGTGGGGAGGCACCTTGTTAGTCCCCTTTGCAAAGGGCATCAGCTTTTCATGAGCTTTAGAGAGAAGCAGGCCCAGAGTGGGTGCCCAGACAGCCTAAGTGGGCTGGCACCAGTGGGTTAGTTCCTGGAGAGCCAAGGCCACCCGGAGGAAAGGAAGGTTGGCTGGAGCAGCCACCAGGAAAGACTACAACCAGGAGCCCTTCCTTGGGAGCTGGAAGTCCGGATCTGTTTCCGTACTGGCTTGGCAGAGAAAGTTGCCCCTCTCTGGGCTCCGGCTTCCTCGTGTGGGAGAAGGCGACGCCTCCCGTCCTCTGCCTCTCCTAGGACTCTGATCTTCATGTGTTAGCACCGTGGAGCTTGGTGTACCCTTGAGGGACACAGCTGGGATGGGGACGGGGAGGGAACTACCCAGGAACGGCATGTCTGGTAACTGTGCCCCATTCCCTGCAGGGTGACGACCTCTCCTCAGACAGCCTGTCCGAGCAGGGCAAACAGCAGCCCCCCAGCAGCACATGCGCAGCCTGTGGCCAGCGGGTGCACCTGGTGCAGCGGTACTTGGCCGAGGGCAGGCTCTACCACAGGCACTGCTTCCGGTGAGTGCTGGAGGGCAGGGCGCGTCTCCCGTCCCCTGGGAGGGGGCTCCCTTGGGGTCAGCACCCACTGTGCCGTTGTTCACACCCACTGGGCTGTTCATGCCAAGCACTCAGCTTGTCCTCACTTTACAGAGGAACAGTCTGTGGCTTAGGAGAAAAAGACCCACTCGGTCACAGGATTCCCCTCCTGTTCTCATTCTTTTTAAAGATAGATTTATTTTCATGTATGTGTATATGACTGTGGAAGCGGATGCCACGTGTATATGGGGATGCCCTTGGAAGCCAGCTGGAGTTCCAGGCAGTTGTGAGCTGCCTGAGGCGTGTGCTCAGAACCAAACTCGGGTCCTCTGAAAGAGCAGCAGGTGCTCTCAAATGCTAAGCCCTCTCTGCAGCCGCAGTCCTCTTGGCTGAGGTGCTGAGGCTTGAACCCAGGCCCGGGGAAATGCAGGGCAAGCATCCCACCACGCAGCTTTGTGCCCAGCCCCCACTCGTCATTGGAGCTCAGTTGAAACCGAATTTTCTTACATTTAAGCGTGACTTCCTGGGGATGCCAAGTTGTTCCTTTGGCTTTGTGGTGCTGGGACTGAACCCAGTCTTGGGCCTGCTTGGCAAGTACTCTACCACTGAGCTGTCCTCCCAACCTGAGGAAGCCAGGATTTCCTTTGTGCTTTTTTTGATTTACTTATTTGTTTGTTTATTTATTTGTCTATTTATTTGTTTAAAGGCAGTGCCTCACTGTGTAGCCCAGGCTAGCCTGAAACTGGTATTTCTCTGGCCTCAGTCTCCTAAATGCTGCGATAAAGGTGCTTACCACCCTTACCAGATGTGGGTATGGTGGCGCACCCCTTTAATCCCAGCAGTCGGGAGGCAGAGGCAGGCGGATCTCTGTGAGTTTCAGACCAGCCTGGGCTACAGAGTGAGTTCCAGGACATCCAGGGCTACAAAGTGAGACCCTGTTTTAAAAACAAAACAAAAAGGGGGCTGGAGAGATGGCTCAGAGGTTAAGAGCACTGACTGCTCTTCCAGAGGTCCTGAGTTCAATTCCCAGCAACCACATGGTGGCTCACAACCACCTGTAATGAGATCTGGTGCCCTCTTCTGGCCTGCAGTCATATATGCTGTATACATAATAAATAAATAAATCTTTAAAAAAAAAACCAAAAACCAAAAAACAAAAAGGTGTGCACCACCATCCCTGACTTTTTTTTTTTTTTTTTTTTTGGTTTTTCAAGACAGGGTTTCTCTGTGTGGCTTTGCGCCTTTCCTGGAACTCACTTGGTAGACCAGGCTGGCCTCAAACTCACAGAGATCCACCTGCCTCTGCCTCCCGAGTGCTGGGATTAAAGGCGTGCGCCACCACCGCCTGGCCCCCTGACTTTTTTAAAGAGTACATCTGAGAGGCTGAAGAGTAGTGGTTGCTCTTGCTGTGGTCCCAAGTTCGACTCCCTGCGCCTACATGGCCCCTCTCAGTCTTCTGTAATCTAGTTCTAGGGGATCTGATGCTTTCACTGGCCTCCTTTGGCAGCAGGTATACATGTGGTGCATAGAGATCTACATGTAGGTAAAACAGTCCAACACATAAATAAATATGTCTTAAAAAGTAAACCCTTCCCCAGCCACACATTTGATATTACTAGGTATACATCCATGGTATGAAACTGACGTCAGTAGACGCATGGCCTGTACAAGAGCCTCCTGCAGCTGCATTCAGCCTCACAGGAGTCACTCTGATCTATTGTATTTTATTCTAGTCCTTTAAGAGCAAGCCAGCCTGAGGTGGGAGGTGGGGGGTGGGGGTGGGGAGTGACTCAGTGGTGGAGTGCTTATCCAGTATTCAAAGGCTCTGGGTTCCACCCCCAAACCAATGACCTTGGGCTGCGGCCTAAGGGGAGCACACAGTGTTGAGCATTTTTTTTTTTGAGGCTCTGGCTTTGGTTCCGAGCCCTGAAAAACAAAGCGAAACAAAAACTTAAAACAAACCTGGTAGGTAGGGAGCCACATTGATTTCCTGAGTCACTGGCTAGTGGCCATCTTCCCCTGGGGCAAACCCCGGGACACTTTCACCTCTTCCCCTTGCAGCAGAGCATGTTTCACAATTCCTGTTTCTAATTTGCTGTGGTTTACTGTTCCCCTCTGATTCTGACCGTTGCCATGTTCTTTTTCTTCTGGAAAGTCCAGGGTGTCGAGCCAGGGTGGGCCTGGCATTTGAAGGAGGGGGTAAGGGAGTCACTTTGGTCTCTGATGGGGGGACTTACCCAGGGCCTGGCCGATATGCCCTGCTAAGGGAATCCCTGCTCTGTCTTTGCAGATGCCAGCAGTGTTCCAGCACGCTGCTCCCAGGCTCTTATAGCAGCGGGCCCAAGGAAGGCACCTTTGTGTGTGTGGAACGCTGCTCCAGGCTGGGTCCGGGAGGCCGGTCCGGAGCTAGGCCCTTCTCACAGCGAAAGCAGCAGCAGGTAGCAGAAGAAGCCAAGGATGAGGAGAGTGACCTTAGCCCAAGTGTGGCTGCGGTCGCCGCCGCTGAGGCAGATGGGCTCCAGGCCAGCTCCGAGGTACCGCCCCAGACCCTGAACAAGCCACCTCTTCCCAGCAAGCCCCAGGAGTTGGCCAGTCCCCCTGTTGGCCGGCCCACACCTGCCCCCAGGAAGGCTTCTGAGAGCTCAGCCTTGACGCCCCCAACACCACGGCCGCGGTCTAGCCTGCAGCAGGATGGCTTGGCGGAGCAGGGTGTCAGCACCGGCCTTTCGAATGGTGAGTGAGGGCACAGCTGGACAGGGCATGCTGGCTGAATGTCTTCCCTCCTGTGGGCGTGTAAATAGCCTTGTGTTCCAGGAATAGTATCAGCTTTCTTTCCTTCTTTTTTTTATTTTTTATTTTTTTTTTTTTATTTATTTTTTTTTTGGTTTTTTGAGACAGGGTTTCTCTGTGTAGCTTTGTGCCTTTCCTGGAACTCACTTGGTAGCCCAGGCTGGCCTCGAACTCACAGAGATCCGCCTGGCTCTGCCTCCCAAGTGCTGGGATTAAAGGCGTGCGCCACCACCGCCCGGCCCTTCTTTTTTTTAAAGATGTATTTTAAATTGTGTGTATATGTGTGTGCCTGTGACTGTAGGTGCCCATAAAGTCCAAAGTCCAGAAGAGGGCATAGGATCCCTTAGAGCTGGAGTTACAGACGGTTGTGAGCCACCGCGTCTGGGGGTTGGGAACCGAACTCAGGTCCTCTGGAAGAGCAGCAGTGCTCTTACCTGCTGAGGCAGGCGTCTCTGCAGCCCTGTGAACTGCTTTCTGAGCTGGCACCTGTGTGTGCTCTGTGATGTCACCTGTGCGTGTGCCAGTCACCTGTGCCTGCATGCCATGTTGTTCTCCAGACTGGCACAGCTCAAACCGCGGCCCCACCTGTGTCCCGTGTGTGTGTGTCCCGTGTGTGTGTCTTGTTTCTGTCTCGTGGTTTGGAATGTAGCAAGTGTACACATAGATGTGTTCTGAGTGTCTCTGGGACTGTGCATGTTGGTGTCATTCCTATGTGTCCTGGTTCATCCCCAGCTATGCTCCAGGTAACTTCCCACTCCCGCCGTGTGTGTGCCTTTTATCTGTCTAGGGAGAGCTAAGGGGCCTGGGGAGGCCAGTGGGGTCAGGGCCTCTGAACACATCGGAACTGCGGTGGGGACTCCTGGTCTGCTGTCTGCGGTCTATTCTTGGATGACTTCCATGTGTGCCGGGAGCTCACGGGAACCTGAGCTATGCCGAGCATCCCTTATCGTTCGGTCAGGGAAGGCAAGGAAGGCCCAAGGGAGAGAGCATCCTGGGACTTGTGCCAGAACGCTCTGTGTGTTTGAATCTGCTCAGCATTCCTGGAGGCTGGCTTAGGATGGGGGTACCAGGGACACAGATCATGTTTGGACCTTGTTGTGTGCAAGGGTGACAGGCAGAGGTAGCCATAAGTGACATGGCGCAGTGTAGACACACAGCTGGGGTGGATGGAAGGAAGCCGAGGCTGTGGGGTTCAGATAGTTGGAGTTAAGGGAGGCTTCCAGGTGGAGGTGGCACCTGGGTAGATACCCTGGTATAGAGTAAGTGACAGAGGGGATTTGGGTTGGGATTTTGCAGCTAACATGCAGTTGGGCCTGTCAGAAGCCTCTGACTGACCATTCTCCTACTCACCTCCTACCTTATCTAATCTCCCTGAGGCCTGGGCAAGGAGGGGCTGTGGTCACCCCGTCTGTGACCTGCTAGGTAGGGCACAAGGACACTCCTTGTGGCTGGCTCTCGGTGCCCCTCCGCAGTCCATGAAGGCCTGTTCATTGTCCTTTCACGCCTAGGAAGACTGCAGGAACCCCCTGTTCCCAGGCCAAGAGGGACGCCCAAGCTGGCAGAGAGGTATGCTGGCCCCCGAAAGGCCTCAGTGGGGGGGTGGGGGTTTATAGGGCCCAGATGGGGAAAGGATTTCCTGGGCCCACAGGGAGGCTCCTCTCTGAGTGAGGAAAGAAAGCCATGTCCCCAACCTGCCTGGCCTGTGCTCCAAGGGGACAGCCACCTCTCGAGTCACTTTGCTTCCCAAGCCTGTTCTTCCTGCATGACGTGGGGTCTGGGCCTGGTTCCTAGACACCGGAAGGCCGGGGAAAGCAAAGCTGTTGTGCCTGCCTCTCTCCTCCCCCGATCTGGGGAGGACATGGTTCTAGCTCTTCGAGAGCTGTCCTCATCAGGCTGGCCGCCCTGGGAGGGGTAACGGGCCACAGTGTCCTACCAGTGAATGTTTGTGCAGCTCCTGGTGTGTGGCCATACTCGGGGACAGCATGGTAGAGCTCACTGGACCCTGTGAAACGGAATGTTAGTTAAGCCTCCATGGAGCCTGAGGCAGAGAGAGGTGGGTGACGTCATTAAATGGCACACAGCCCCCCTTTTTTTTTGGGCTGGATTGACAGCAGCTGTGCGATTGAAAGCCTGTCTTCTCTGGGCTTCAAGGTGTCTGCCCTATAGGGATGTGAATGCCGTAACCCATTTCAGCTTTGTTCCTGGCCTGACCTCGAGGCTAGGCTTGGGAGAACAGAGGGGCAGCTTTTCTCCCTCCTCTGGGACAGACCGGAACTCCCTAAAGAGCAGAAGGCTGACCCCTCGCCGTGGCCTCCCTCCAGGACGCCAGCACCAAGGAAGGACCCCCCATGGATCACACTGGTGCAGACAGAGCCCAAGAAGAAGCCAGCCCCGCTGCCCCCCAGCAGCAGCAGCAGTCCTGGGCCGCCGGGCAGACAGGTGGAGAATGGAGGCCTGGAGGCAAAGGACCCAGAAGAGCCCAGTAGCTGGGCCAGAGCCCAAGCCCTACAACCCCTTTGAGGAGGACGAGGAGGAAGAAGAGCCAGCCCCTGCAGTGCCAAGCCCTGCCCCAGCCCCGCCAGAGTCCACACCCAAGTCCCTGCACCCCTGGTACGGCATCACCCCCACCAGCAGCCCCAAGACAAAGAAGCGCCCCGCCCCAAGAGCCCCCAGTGCTTCCCCACTTGGTGAGTGCTGAGTCTGGGGGTGCAGGGGGCTTCTTCATGCTTTCGTACACTGGGGGTGCATGAGCTCCCATTTCCTGGAAGGGGTGGCTTATTGCCACTTCACAGGGGAGGCACTCCACAGCGCTGGAGCAGTGGAGGGCAGAATGGGAGCCCCAGCTTTTAACACTCTCTGTTCATGCTCATTCAGCGAGGGAGTCAGGGAGGTGTGTGGCAAGCTCCACACGGGGCTTCTGACAGGCATGAGGCAAGAGGTAACTTGAACCCTGCCTCCCTGTCTGTCTCCCCAGCCACTGAGCAGCTTGGCTCCTACCTGGCTCTCTAGAGCTTGGTCCTTCCCTGATCTGGCCTTCGTCTCCTCATGTATGAGATGGGGTCAGCTCCAGGTGCTGTGCCTCTCCTCTCCCTGCAGTCCCTTCACCCCAGCACGCTGTATGTTTTGGTTTTAACCTCAGATTTGTCTTCAACTCTTGGTCCCCTTCCCACTCCTAGGGGTGTGCCTGAGAGCTCTGTGGGACCAAGCACCTGCTAGGAGCAATGACAGGCCAATGCTCTGGTGGCCTATGCCCTGGGTCCCCTTGCTGGGTGGGTTTGGGGTCATGGGGACATGAGCTCTGAAGTTGGACAAAGCTGTGTTTAAGGGTGACCCTAACTGAGGAGGATCCTTTCCCGAGTCTGTGGCTTCATCCGGGAAGCACGATGATGGCCCTGGAGGCACGGTCCATATCATCTGCAGAAGGATGCAGCTGTGCCTGGCAGTGCCTGGCCCAGCCCTGACTGCAGCGATGCTGCCCCCACCCTCTGCTGTTGCTGTCTCTCCCGTCTGTGTGTGGGAGGCCAAGGCCAGCCTGCTTTCCCCTGCCTTCCCTGTACTGGAGACCCCACCTACCCCAGCAGCTTGCCTTTGAGTGGGCTTGGGTGTGGGAGGATCATGGGGCTTATGGGGAAGTGGAAGGGTCATAAGTATGCCCACAAGGTAGCACACTAGAGCATCATGGGTACAAGATGGGGTCTGGTGGCGTGATGAGTGCCTTTGTGACGTGGGTCCTGGCTTGGGTTTAGTGTTCTCTGTCCTCTTGCCCATCCAGAAGGAAAAAGCTTGGTGTCCAGGGCTACCCCCGGCTCTGGGAGCAGGATGTGTTGGGGGAGGACAAAAGTCCTGTCCCCCACTTGAACGTTATTGCTATTCTGCTTCCCCAGTTCTCCACGCCTCCCGCCTGTCCCACTCGGAACCTCCTTCAGCCACCCCGTCACCAGCCCTTAGCGTGGAGAGCCTGTCATCCGAGAGCTCCAGTCCGGCTGCCAGAGCAGAGCCCTCGGAGCCGCCTGCCGTACCCAAGAGCTCCTCAGATCCTGCGGTGCACGTGCCTGGTGTCCCTGGCACATCCGGGAACTCCGTCGCCCCCTCAGCCAACTCTTCCCTATCGTCCTCTGGGGAGCTGGGACAGCCTGGTGGTGAACAAGTGCCACAGGCCAGGACCAGGGGCAGCCCAGGTACCCAGGCCACCAAGCCCTGCAGTGGTGCTACCCCCACTCCCTTCCTGTTGGCTGGAAACCGAAGCCCTGCCCCTTCCCTGGGGAGCTCATCCCCACAGCTGCAGATCAAGGTGAGTGCTCCCTGGGTGCTGAAAGCAGCCTTCTAGCTAGTGAATGTGTGGCTCATCTTGGGGCAAGAGTGCCTGTCTTCTGGCTGCTTGAGTGGACGCGCCATCATCATCTGTGCGAGGCCCTGATCTGTGTGTTTCTCCAGCCCTCGGTCTGTCTGCTCACCAGCCTGTTTACTGACACAGTGGGATCTGTCCACCCCTCTGCCCTTCACCCACACCTCGTCTACCCCTCCACCTTCTGGCTTCACTGATGCCAGGCCTTGGGCATGTTCATTAAGATCCTGTGTCTGTCCTCTAGGGGGGGTCCAGTCTGTGTGGGGAGACAGGCATAGGATTGTTCTAGAATGTAATCTGGAATGAAGCACGGAGAAGAAAATTGACTGACTCCTTCACTAGAGACTGCGGCTCTTGCCAAGAAGTTGTGAGGCAGCTGACCCTTGCTGATCACCTCCTGTGTACATGGGACGCCTGGAGTCCCGAGGTCACACAGGCCTAGTGGTTTCTGTTCTTGCGTGGCCCATTGTCTGGTCAGCAGGTTCTGAAATGACTCCCATAAGTAGACACACCAGTGTGTAGGAGCCAAGGTTAGCACCCATCAGGCTTAAGGACCCAGGATGCACACCTTTCTGGGTTCCTCTTTTATGGGTTATGGGGGATGCTTATGGAGGACAGACCAGGCCCAAACCCTAGACCCTTGCTAGGCTCTGTCTTCTCTCAGAGGTAAAGTGGGCATGAGGAGGGGCTAGCTGGGCCTCTGTCCAGGCATCTGGCCACAGCTACTCATGTAAGTGTGGTATTTCCAGCTCTGCTGGCTGCTGTGTGACGTTGAGAATGCATGCTTTGACAGTAAGCTGCTGGGTAATGCCAAGTTTCCAGACTGTTCTGAAGAGCCTCTGGGCATCTTGCTGGGGTGGTGGCAGGTGACGGACTTGGGGAGCTTAAAGCACCCTCCCAGGTCTGTTATTTATATATTTTAGTTTTTCTTTATTTTAAATTATGTGTGTCTGTGTATGGGTTTGTGCATGTGAGTGCAGTGCCTATGGTAGCCAGCAGAGGGGTGTGTGAGACCACTGTAGTTGGAGTTACAGGGGGTCTGGTGGTCACCTGATGTGGGTGCTGGGACCCTGACTGTGGACTTCTGGAAGAGCAGTCTGTGCTCTTAACCACTTAAGGCGTCTCTGCAGCTCGCCCATCTCCATTTGCAGTGAAAGCATGGTTTGTGTGGGAGACTGATTTGAGAATGTTCTGTGGCTTAAAAAGCCTGGAAGGGCTCAGAGGCCTTGGGCTTTCCTGGACTTCGTCTAGGTGTTGAACAGAGAGAGAGGGCGGAATCCCAGGGTCTTCGTAGTGGATCCAATCTCGCTCTCCTCTGGGATTAGGAGAGAATGTCAAGCAGTTGGAGAAGGAAACAGGTTGTGGGTGGCCATACTGTTTCTGTCTCAGGCCCACTGTGTCTGCTACCTCATGAAACCAAATGCTAGTCTGGCCATGTCCAGCCCTGGCATGGGCACTTTTTCTGTTTCAGAGAATCTCTGTGCAGCTTGGAGCTTGACTGGATGAGGGCAAAGCCTGCCCCACCAGGAAAGGGAAGCTGAGGCCTCAGGCGTGATACCTGCTTTCCATAAGCTGAGGGGCACTGTCGGCTGGGGTCGGGGGGCAGTCTCCGGGGGCAGGGGTCTCTAGAGAAACAGAAAGATGCAGAGCCAGGATGGGAGTGTGTCCGTGGTGGGCAGGAGAGGGTCGGGAGGGGAGAATGGCCTCTCATCTGTTAGCTAGAGGGAAGGTGGGAATCCTGCTGTTGCGTTGCCTGGCTGGGTGACCCTAGGTGGGGGAGCTGTGCCTCTCTGAGCCTTTAAGTCTTCCCTGGAGAAAGCGTGTCTGTGAAGACTGGAACTGTGTAGTCAAGCGTGGGGGTCCTTGACCTCATAGCCTGACCACTGTCCCCGCGTGGTGGATACTCCTGGGACTCTGGGAATGGGTGGCCTGGAGCTGGGTGGTGAACCTCTCTGCACGAGCTCAGCTGTAAGTGGGCATGTAGTAAGTGAGCCTTCTGTGTGCAGGTGGTGCCAGGGCTAGAGCCCAAGGCTTTGTTTGCACTTGTTAGGCAAGCACTCATTTTTGTTTTTTTAAACTTTATTTAGTTTTGTGTTTTGAACACTATCATACACATATAAAATGCATTCTGACTTTTTTTTTTTTTTTTTAATTTTTTTTTTTTTTTTTTTTTTTGGTTTTTTTTGAGACAGGGTTTCTCTGTGTAGCTTTGCGCCTTTCCTGGAACTCGCTTTGGAGACCAGGCTGGCCTCGAACTCACAGAGATCCACCTGGCTCTGCCTCCCGAGTGCTGGGATTAAAGGCGTGCGCCACCACCGCCCGGCTCATTCTGACTTTTTAATTCCCCACCCTCTAATCTCCTGCTCAGCCCTTTGACCCTTTAACCCGCCCCCTTTCCTACTTTTTTTTGGGGGGGCGGGGTTTCCGGACAGAGTTTCTCTGCGTAGTTTTTGGAGCCTATCCTGGAACTCACTTTGTAGACCAAGCTGGCCTCGATCTCAGAGAGATTCACCTGTCTCTTGCCTCTCCAGTGCTGGGATTAAAGACATGCGCCACCACCGCCCGACTTTTTTTTTTTTTTTTTTTTGAGACAAGGTCTCACTATATAACCCTGGCTGTCTTGCAAATCACTGTGTAAACCAGGCTGTCCTCGAACTCACAGTGATCTCTCTGCCCTTGCCTCCTGAGTGCTGGGATTAAAGGTGCACTACCACACTGGGCTCAGATAGAAACTTCTCACCCAGCCATGCCCTTGAGCAGAAAATGTGTAAGGTGTGGGAAATGAGACTGGGGAAGCCCTCTGGAAATGGAACCATTTGCCGAATGAGTGTGGAGAGACGGAACTTTGGGGGATTCTGTTCTTGCCTGGGCCCTCCTCCTCTTGCCACTTGGGTCCTGGCCTGCTTCCCGTATTCCTGTATGATCAGACTTCTCAGACTTAACCATCTGTCATGTCTCTACCTTCAGTCTTCCTGCAAGGAGAATCCTTTCAACCGGAAGCCATCTCCCTCTGCATCTCCAACCGTAAGGAAGGCCACCAAAGGAGCCAAGCCCATGAGACCACCTGCCCCCGGACATGGCTTTCCACTCATCAAACGCAAGGTGCCGGCAGAGAGACCCTAAGGCACAGCTGGCCTGGGCCCAGCACCCTCCCCTCAGCAGCCTTAAGCATCTGGGGCCTATGGGTGGCCCTATTGGAAAGTTGAACTTAACCTAGAGTTCCTGTGTAGCCAGGAGCAGTGAGTGGATGTTTGTCTCTAACAGTAGTTCAAGGGCAGAGAGTGAGTGCTAGGAGAAAGTTGTGCTTCTCAGAAGGGTGCCCCCAGGGTGCTCTGTAACTGTGACACTAGCTCACTGTCCCACAAGAATTGAGTGACAGAGAAGGAAGAGACTTCCCTCTGGAGCAGGATCTTAGACTTCTCACTGGGAGTCTGTCAGGCCCTCGGTAGGGAGGGTTCATGACCGGCCCGTCTGGCCCTTTTCCCCACACGGGTGCTGCTTTCTTGTCCTGCCACCTTGTGGGACAGGACCTGGGTTCCAAGAGCCTGGAGTGGCCAGGGGACTCTGTGAGTTGGAGGGGAGCAGGTGGAAGGGAGGCCCACTGCTCTTTGGGTGACCAGAGTATTGTGGGGCAGGTCCAGGCTGACCAGTATATCCCTTTGGAGGACATCAACACCATGATGGACAATATTGAGCGCCAGCTGGATGCCCCTGGAATACCGTGGCATTCTGCTGGAGGAAAAGCTGCGTGGAGAAGCAAATGGTGAGGGGGCTGCAGAGAGGAGCTGGCTGAGGGCTGTGGGTCGATGGGAGCCCCTCAGCCTGGGGGTGCTGAGCTGGGAGGGGTGCCAGCTCTGCCTCAGTGGGGATCTGGCTTCCAGAGGGCAGCGAGGACGACATACTGGTGGACTGGTTCAAGCTCATCCATGAGAAGCACCTACTGTTGCGGCGAGAGTCAGAACTCAACTACGTGTGAGTCCTGCCTGCCCTGCCCGCTGCCCTGCCGGGGTCTGCGGAGAACCGGGAATTGCACCCTCTGCCATGACAGCACGGTGTGGGTGGGTGGGCACCTCGAAGAAGTGTTTCCTTCCTCTTCTTCCCACCCTTTAGGGTCAGGCAGCAGGACCTGGAGCAGCGCCAGGCCGATGTGGAGTATGAACTACGGTGCCTTCTCAACAAGCCAGGTGAGCCAGCTCAGCCACATGAGCCTGTCTCAAAAACTGAAAACTGAGCCGGGCGGTGGGGGCGCACGCCTTTAATCCCAGCACTCGGGAGGCAGAGGCAGGCGGAGCTCTGTGAGTTCGAGACCAGCCTGGTCTACAGAGTGAGTTCCAGGTACAGTGAGGGCTACACAGAAATCTTGTCTGAAAAATAAAAACAAAAACAACAACAACAACAAAAACCCTGAAAAATAAGCTGGGCAGTGGTGGCACAGGCCTTTATTCTCAGCACTAGGGAGGCAGAAGTAGGCGGATCTCTGTGTTGGAGGCCAGCCTGCTCTACAGAGTGAGTTCCAGGACAGCCAGGGCTACACAGAGAAACCCTGTCTTGAAAAACAAAACAAAACCGTGAAGGTCTGGGGAGGTGGCTTGCTCACTACGTGCTTGTGCAAGTGTGAGGACCCAAGTTTGACTCTTAGAACCCACATATTTGTGGAATCTGGGCATGGTGGAAACTTCAGTTGGGCCAAGGGCTGAATTGGGGGAATGGATAGAAGAGCAACTGATCTTCCTTGGCTGTGGCATGCACTGACCTGCCGTGTGTGTGTGTGTGTGTGTGTGTGTGTGTGTGTGTGTGTGTGTGTGTGTGTGTGTCTGGCATGTGCTGACCTGCCGTGTGTGTGTGTGTGTGTGTGTGTGTGTGTGACTGTGGCATGCACTGATCTATAGTTTCTAGTAGAGACCCGCAGAGCCATGGAAGGATCCAGGGCTCTGACCTCTTTCCTATGTCGTGACATCATGCTAGGCTCTGGTGGTGGGCCCATCGTTCCATTTCACAGCTGAGGTTAGAGAGAAAAGGACTCAGAGGCTGGGATTTCTTCATTTGTATAGGGGCTGCTAGCTCTGTCTTTGCCCTGTGCCTGTTCCAACACCAAACTATCCTTTCTCTGACTGGAGTCTTGCCTCTCCATTGACTGGGGAACTTAGAAGACTGGAGTGCCCCCAAGTCACAGAATGTCCTAGGCATGTTTTGCCAACTGTGAGTCACTTCCAACTAGCAGGAGGTTGGGGGGTGTGGCCACCACTCAGGAGCCCCAGTGTGACTCGAGTGGGTATGAAACTGTCAGAGGCTCTGGCTGTACACCCTGTCCTATTTAGCTTTCCCCTGATGGCTGCTTTTGAAGATGAAGGTGGCTCATGTGACCCTGAGGGAGTTGGGCCCATAGAAAGTCCTCCATGTAGGAGGTCAGGCTGCCTGGGTTCAGTATGGCCTCACCTTCTCTGGGCATTGCTGGCCAGAGGCTTCGTTTTCCAAAGCTTCAGTTTCCCTACGTGTAGATTAGCACGTCCCTTACCAGGCTCTAGGGGGAAGAAAGGCAGAGCAGGACTGTGAAGCCATACTCTGTCCCCAGAACGGGGCTGGGCTTCCTGACCCTCAGTTTTGGCAAGGAGAGATCATAGGGGAATGGGGCAGTTCCTGGTAGCTTCCAGATGTTTATTTCTAGATGTGTGGCACATGAGGGCACCGAGTGTGGGTGCCCAGCCCTGGAGCCTGCAGATGGTGAGAGACCAGACAGAGGTGGGCCCCTGAGGGTGGTCCTGCGAGACAGCACTAGGCCAGGAAGAGGGACGAACTGGATGGTGGCAAGTGTTAGTGACATCAGGGATCCTCCTGGCTCCAGTTCCCCTCCTGTGGCCTTGGGGAACACGTTCCACTGTGTGACTAGGACCACACTGCTTCTGCAGGTGGGCCTCTGGAAGTTCCTTGTCACCCCCATCCCTATCTACTCAAGGAAGTCTATATAGCTTCCCATAAGAAGCCACCAATAAATGTCTTTTGCAGGAAGCCTTTGAGGGGTGCTGGTCCTGCACAACATCCTTGAACAGTGTGTTTGGTGGGGCAGGAAGCCCTTGAGGATTTCTGGCCCTACAGGGAGTCTCTTGAAGGGTGTTGGTGGGCAGCCAAGTGTCCTTGGTTTTTTCTAGAACTACCTCCATTTCTCTAAGAGCTTGTGAGTGGCACTCTGGGCCCTCCTCTCATCCCACAGTATGGATGGCCTGCAGTCTTCCCAGGAACTCAGGTGGTGTGTCCTCTTACTGTGAAGAAGAGGCCGACCACTCACCCTGGCTTTCTCCTTTGGCAGAAAAGGACTGGACTGAGGAGGATCGGGACAGAGAGGAGGCGCTGATGAAGGAGCTCATGACCCTCATCGAGCAGCGCAATGCCATTGTCACCTGCCTGGATGAGGACCGCCAGAGGTGCCATGCCTGGGACCCCGGGGGGTGGAGCCGATCCCTGGCAGAGCCCGGGAGGAAAGTTAGCCCCGCCCTCACTGCCAGCTTTCCCTCTCACTTCTCCAGCCCTGTGGGGCCTGGAGGCTGGAAGGGACTCACAGATGGCCTGGCTCCTTGCTGCTGTGGGCACTCAGCGTATCTTTTCCACCCCAGGGATGAGGAGGAAGACAAGATGGTGGAAGCTATGATCAGGAACAAAGGTAAGACCCAACCTGAGGAGGGGGCCAGCACCTACTACCTGTGAGCGCCAGCCTGTGTTTGTAGCCTGGAAGTGGAAGGTTGAGCAAGCCCTGTAGGGATGGTGGTTGTGATGCAGATTCCCAGGCCCTGTGTTGCTGGGAGCCAAGTGAATTGAGGGAAGCCAGTCACAGCCACGTGACTGTGGCTCAGACTGGAAGGGGAGCCAGGAGATTCCCTGTGTCCACAGGAGGACTCTGGCCCACTAGGGGCCCTTGGCCCAGGATGGTTTTGCCTTGAGCAGAATATCTTTCCAGAGCTCTGCAGGTTGGCTTAGGGGCGTGGGAACCTAGAGCTTGCTCAGGATCAGAGTTCCTGGAGTGGCAAAGGTTGCTATCCTGGGAGTTGGGGCTTGGGGTTTGACCTTGTTCCACCTGTGGCTCACTGGCTGCTGGTCCCTGCTCAGACACAAGCTCTGAGTGGCTGAGCTGGTTCCTTCAGGCCTTACCTCACCTCACTTGTGTTGTGATGGCGCTCTCCCGGGTGTGGACTTTGTAAAACACCAGCCTGGGATTAGGGACCTACAAATGCATGCCTGGTGTTGCTTCTTTCCAAAGGCACACATTTTCCTTGTGAGAGGTTGAGGTTTGGGCAGATAGCTTCCGAGGTGTCCCATAGCCCTGGCAGTTGGTGTTTCTGTTGTAGCCTACAGCGCTCTTTTCCTCAGTACAGGTGACCTGAGCTAGTGAACAAAAAGTGGTTCTCAGCCTTCCTTTAATGCAGTTCCGCATGTTGTGCTGACCCCCAACCGTAACATTATTTCATTGCTACTTCATAACTGTAATTTGCCACTGTTACGAGTCGTAATGTAAATATCTGGTAGGCAGGATATGCGACCCACAGGTTGAGCACCACTGCCTCAGAGGTTCCAGATTGTTCTCACAGGTGTGGCTCTCAGGGCGGAAAGGGAAACTGGGTATAGTGATATGGCCTGGTGCATGGATGGACTGGAGCCTTGATGGTCACACACCTGCTCAGTGACACTGGCCACTGCTCCATCCTGCCCCCCCGCTGCTCCCCTCCTTCCCTGGCTGAGTACCTTTGTTCTTTGCTGTAGAGTTCCAGAAAGAGGCTGAGTCTGAGGGTAAGAAGAAAGGCAAATTCAAGACCATGAAGGTGCTGAAACTTCTGGGAAACAAGCGGGCCACCAAAAGCAAGGCCCCTGGGGACAAGAGCTGACGGCAGGGGAAGCCGACCTCCTCTTCTCTCCGGGAGCCTCGAGGCCAGAGCAGCGCTCTGCTGCCCTAAGACTTGCCAAGGGGGACGATGACCTCGGGAGGGAGTCCCTGGGTGAGCTTTGCCCTCCTTGGGGTCGCCAGCTGGTCTGGGCTAAAGTTCTCTTCCCTCTTCCCTGTGTCCCAGACAGCTGTGACTCAGTCCTGCCCACTTGGATTTTGACTCCAGCTGCTGTGACAGACCCAGGGGCAAGTAGGGACACAGGTCTAGGCAGAGGCAGCAGCTCTCTCTCCTTGTTCCTCTGAACCAGGCCAGATGGAGTCTTTGCTGTTCCTCCTGCCCAAGGCAGGCCCTGGCCTGGGACGTGTGCACCTTGCAGAAGCCAGCAACAAGGCTGGCTGTCCAGCTTCTTCCTTCTCACCCTGACCCTTAGTCCCTGCCTCCCCATCTAACACAGATGCCCTTGAAAGTCATGTCCCCTCCCTCGGGAGCTCTGTGAAGTCTCAAATCCCAGCCCCTCGGTGAGGGCTGTGTTGCGTCAGTTGGGAATGAACTGCTTCCTCTGCCTTCCAAGTTGTAGGGAGCTCTTTCCCTGTCTGCCTTGCTCCCTGGGAAGTCTCGCCCACCACACAGGGCCCTGGTGTCTGCTGAGGCGGTGACTCAGGCTAGCCTAGGAAGGCGTGCTTTGGGCAGGTGCTAACCCTTGTCCTCTAAGGTGTTGTCGTCTGACCTGTGATGTAGGCTTTCTGCCCGCCCCGTGCCCAGGGGACGGACACTCCTTCCCGTGTCCGGTGAGGCCTGTCTCTCTGTTGTTGGTTCCCTCCGAGGACTGATGGCCACTGGCCATGGAGTTGGCTCTGGGAGAAGAGTGATGCGGTACCTCTTTTCCCTGGGGAATATGCCAGGCAGCTTATGGTCCAAGCACTGTTCTTGCTCTTGGGGTCCTTGGTGACCCCAACTCTGTGCATCCTGGGAAGGAACGCACTGTACCTCAGTTGCCAGTGCCCAGTTGTCTAGGGCACATCCACATCTGTTCCCCCTCTGCCTGTCTGTGCTCCACCTCATGGCTAGGTATCTGGTCCCCCGGGAGGGTCTGGGCTGTCCACTCAGTTGGGAACTTGACCACCACTGCCTACCATTGAGCAGGATTCCCTTCCTGTCTGGGGAGAGATGCTTGCTCACTCCCATGTAACCCCTGGCAGTCTTCCCAAACGCACTTGTTGACCTGGCAGGGCCACCACCTCAGAGGTCTTTCAGAGGAGCCCTGTGACCCAGCTGCTGTAACCCAAGAGAGGACTCCCCTAGGCTGTCTCAGTGTCAAGGACAGTTCCCATGTCTCAAGAGAACAGCCTTTCTCATAGAAGTCACCTGTATCCTGTGAACGTGGGCACAGGCTTGCCAAATCTTGCCCACTTTTTTCAAAAGAAACCCAGAATCCAGTTTTTGTACAGGCCTAATTTGTAACTGCTGACTTCAAATTTAAGTTGGCCTCCGTGGGCTGCACTGGCCCTACGTTTGCCAGTGTGCTAGGCCTGGGAGCTGGAGGGTGTGTCCCTGCTGATCTGACCCTTATCTGCTGGTTGCTGCATAGTAGGCATGTTTATTCTTGACAAGAAGACAGATTGTATGTTCTATTGGAATTATGGGACTTCTGGCAGGTGCGGGAAATGTTTCCATTTATGGAGACAGGGAAATGATAGAATACTAATGAAGGTCAGGCTGGTCAGTGTCAGCAGCCTGAAGGAAGGACACTGATGTGCATGCAGTGAATCAGTTTTGGGGGAGAGGGGCTGGCATACCAGGTGGGGAGCAGGGCTGCTTTCCTTGTCAGGTTCCTTGACATTCAGGTTGGGGCCTCAGAGGCACTTGAATGGAACTGGAACCAAGGCTGTGGCACCTGCTAGGGCCCTTTCATTATGGCTCCCTCCATTTATGTTTCTTCCTGTGGTCTTCGTTTGGTGGAAGCCACAAAGTTGACCTTTAACCCCAAGTGGGCTCCTCTGCAGTTAACTACCTGGATAGAGTGTCTTGGGGAACCTGAGTTTTCACACCTTAAGTCTTTTTTTTTTTTTTTTTTTTTTTTTTTTTGGTGGTGGAGGGAGGGTGGTTACGAGACAGGGTTTCTCTGTGTAGTTTTGGTGCCTGTCCTGGAACTCACTCTGTAGACCAGGCTGGCCTCGAACTCACAGAGATCCTCCTGCCTCTGCCTCCCAAGTGCTGGGATGAAAGGTGTGTGCCACTGCCACCCGGCTCACACCTCAGTCTTGAGGGTTAGCACTGACTGCGGGCTGCTCAGGAACTTGGTTTCTCTGTT